>NW_008683115.1:31157-43851 GCF_000695815.1 Acanthisitta chloris
ACCTAATCAACACAACTCCCGAGCACGGATTATGGAATACTTACAGAGAACTCTCGAGTCACTTCATAGCGATTACATGAGTTATGCAAATACAGGGGAAAATGATACATTTATCAACATGTTTGAAAAAAATGGAGCAGCTCTCATGAGTGCAATGAAAAGGCCAGATCAAAGCAGCAGCCTGTGAGTCAGAGCTGGCTGCCAGGACTGGCATATTTCCGAGCACGGATTATGGAATACTTACAGAGAACTCTCGAGTCACTTCATAGCGATTACATGAGTTATGCAAATACAGGGGAAAATGATACATTTATCAACATGTTTGAAAAAAATGGAGCAGCTCTCATGAGTGCAATGAAAAGGCCAGATCAAAGCAGCAGCCTGTGAGTCAGAGCTGGCTGCCAGGACTGGCATATTTGGCATATTCCCTCCCTGAGCACCTCCACATGCCCAAACACTTACTCTGTAAACTGTCAGCCCACCTGTGTCAGAGGAGAACCCTGCTCTGATGGAGCTCCAGGCTCACAGAGCTGCCCCAAAGCTGACATTTGGCTCACAGCACTGAAAAGGCTAAAGCAGCCTAGGCTGGATTTTTATAAATGACTGGCTTACTTTCTACACCTCTTTGTCACCTTCAAATCAAGAATTACTATAATCTTTAAAGATTATTTATTATTAGTACAACCAGACCCCCTGTTTAGAGACCAAGGCCACCTGGCACAAACATAGAACAAAAGACAGTCCCCACTCCAAAAGTTTATGAGTTTAGCATGTTCTCTGGAAATGGTCTTCTAATTGAATGATTATCAGCAAGCTGACTTGCCTTTCTCTGTAAATCCCATGCTCCAACAAAAAGAAAAAGGGACCCATAAATGTTCTGTATTTTGCAATCTGTCAGTGGCAGAATTCTACAAGCAACGCAGCTGACAGCAGTCAGACCTGATGCAAGAGTGCTGTTCTTGTGGAAGAACTAGAAAATTCTAAAAATGCAAAATCTGGCTAACATTTTTTTTCATATTTATGCTCTTCAGATATTTATTTCTCTGAGGTGGCAAAGGACATATGGTGAATCAACATAAAATTTAGCTCTTTATGTGCAAACCATTCCTCCTTAATTTCCTTTTGCCAATTTAGTTGGAGCAGCATTTTTTATATAGTCACAGTTCACAGCAAGTGAATAAGTTTGATCTGATGCTTGTAAACCTGTCAGAATCTCACTAACACATATATTTTACCTCAGCACTATCCTTGGACCAATAATGGTTAAACATTTTATTCTTCCCAGTGTCTTTTCTCTCTCCTCTGACCCCATCCTGACTCTACTAGCTACTGCAGCCTACAGTGACCTGCTTTTTCCTCCTCTTCTCTACTTAGTACTGGTGTCCTGTTCTCCTGAGTCTTCTTTCTCAGTTTCTCCTGTGGGGTGCCCTTCTCAAACCCCTTAAAGGTGTGAGAGCTGTTAGACTGTAACTAAGTTGATAGAGATGCTTTCATAACTTGCTATCAATATCAAATATACTTTTACTTTGTGGATTCTAAAGAGATATGGGTAAATAAGGTATCTGCATTATTTTATCTCAGGGCTCAGGCTTCTCTGAAGTTTTCATTTCCTAACAGCTGTTCTTTCAATACTCTATAAACAGAAAGCTATTACTCTGGGCCTGTGACATTATCTGTACATCAGTAGACTGTATGACTCCAGCACCAAATAATGAAGGCTATGGTGATAGTGTTAAGTTAAAATAAGTTGCAAATAAGACTGTTAGCTTTCAAGTCTATGGCTGGTTTTATATTTTTGTCCTATTGTCTAATGGCTGATAGCACTGAACAAAACCCCACAGAAATATCCCATGCAATTGTATGAATTTATTTCAATCCTTCAGCTGGATGCCCTAACACCAAGCATTCCACATTCTACTTTCTCCAGAAATAATGCTTAGACTTATGGAAAGGTCTTAAATTTGATAGTAGATAAAGTTTAAAAGCAAGATAGGTGCTCAAATGGAAAACAATCAACTTCAAAGGGAGTTGCCAACAGGTTGAGGGAAGTGATCCTGCCCTCGTGAAGCCACAGCTGGAGTACTGTGTTCAGTCTGGGCTCCTCAGTACAAGAGGGACATGGAGCTCCTGGAGCAGGTCCAGTAGAGGGTGACAAAAATGATTAAAGGACTGGAGCACCTCAGTTACAAGGAAAGGCTGAGGGAGCTGGGCCTGTTCAGATTCAAGAAGAGATGACTGAGAGTGGACCTCATTAATTATCTAAAGGAGGGTGCCAAGAGGATGGAGCCAGGCTCTTTTTGGTGGTAGAAACCAATAAGACAAGAGGCTATGGGCAGAAACTGATGCACAGGAAGTTCCACCTGAACATGAGAAAGCAACTGACTATTCAAGTCACTGAGCACTGGAACAGATTGCCCAGAGAGGTCATGGATTCTCCCTCACTGGAGATATTCAAGAACCATCTGAACGCAATCCTGTGCCGTGTGCTCTAGGATGACCCTGCTCGAGTAGGGAGGTTGGACCAGATGACCCACTGTGGTCCCGTTACCTATTCTGTGGTTCTGAGTTATCTCTGAGTAACATGTCCTAAATTTCTGGATTTTAGCTGAAATTCAGCTGCATCTCAAGTTCTAAAGGTGCAGAATTCCTCCCCCCATAGACAAATGAACATGCATTACTTGTACTCTTCATACAGCAATTCATGGTTCAGACATTAATTCAATTACCATGACTAGGAAAGCAGTACTGAAAAATCTCCTTAGCTGTAGGTCTGGTCATGCAACTGTGTAAGGAACAGATGTGCTCCAGGGGATGCCCCTGGAAAGAACTGCCAGTGACCTAACACACCATAGCCTAAGGTGAAGGAGCAAGAGCTTCTATCATCCTAACCAGGAGAATGGGCAATATAATCAAGACAGGAAAGATCTGTATTTTCTCAATATCAAATTAAATGTATATGTCTACATTTTCAGTTTCCTACCTGCCAATGTGTATTTGCAACTGCAAACAGCACCAGAACATAACAGGAAAGTTAACTTCTGGACTGGAGGTCATTATCATGACAGAAAGAACTGATAAGCCTCTATATCTACTAAAAGTTCATGGGTTTAACATGTTGCTGAAATGCTCAGGTACTGAAATAGTTAATGCAAATGCAGCTGTCATAATTATGTTTCAGATTTTAGCATTCTGCTGAGATGAAAGGTCCCTATTTTCATACCATCTGCAGACTCGGGAAGACAACACAGTAGCTCTGCTGTCTGCTGGTGTCTTGACAGTTTCCCTCCCAAGAGCATGGAGATAACATCCAGCTCTCTGGAGCTGCACCATGAGTGACAACAGCACTGTCACGAAGCTTGGTTGAAATCTGTTGAATGTTCAACAGTGAAAAGCAGACAGTGAGCAACTGTGACAGGCATCACACTAGTAGGCAGAATAAAACACCTGAGAAGTTTGTGACCATACCTCAGGCTCCACTGATTAACATGCCACCATTGTCTGTCAGACTGCAGCTGGCAAAGCTCCTTGACTCCTTCTTGAAGCTCTACCAGGAATGGAATTAGAGCAGAGAGGAAGGGAGTGATAATTGAGGGAGCCTCGATGCCTTCATGAGCCTTGGTATCTTCTGTTACGGTGCTGGAGCTGCTTGTGATGCTGCAGCAGAAATGAGCTGCCTGCTACCATCTCTTTCTCTCCAAGAAAGATCATCTCTGCCACATGTCCCTAGGGAAACCTCACAGCAGCCAGCATGGAGCTGAGGGTCAGAGCTGCACTCCCTGGATGAGAGGGAGAGACATGTGGCTTGTGCTAGGTAGATTACAGGTACGAGGACAGAAACATTGGTGATGACATAATAACCCAAACTGAGCAAAGGGGTCTACAAATTACAGGATTTTCTTCTTAAATGAGAGTGCAAAAGATGAAGTAAAGTTCTGCAGCATGATTGGATTCTGCAGTCAGAGTGTTGGAATACTTAGAAAATGCTTAATACAGTCTCTGCTTGACAAAAGTCCTGAGTGCCAATGAAGATGTCACTTGCCCACCTGTAAAGAAAGATCTCTGCATCTTGTATAAACCTCCTCTCAAACAGAGGCACAAGCTGCACCACTGCATGAGGAGGAGGGTTCCCAGCAAACAGATTTGTTGGCACAGAGTCCCTCTGTCCTGCCCAGCTGTGCACTAGTGACCAGGGCTCAGCACTTGCTCAAATCTTTCTAGTGAGATAGGAGAGGCAGAGCTAATCTATGAAGTAAAAATTATGCCAATTTTATCCCATAGCTTTTCAGAGTAGCTTGCACTGTAGCACCAGCACATGCATCCTGTGCTCACAATCTCTAATTTAAAGTTCCCCTGGCCTAAAGACTCCCTCCAGCCCTAACCTTCTTTCTTTCTCCCCTCCAGGACCTTTTCCTTTCTCTCTATCCAATTCAAGGACCCATCCCTCAGTGTTTGTCATCAGGCTCCATCCTGTATCCCTCTGTGCCTTCAGGGTGTCTTCTTTTTTCTCTGTTCCAATGGCTCCAAGGTCATTCACTGCTCCTAAGGGAACCTGGCTTTTTTCTTCAATCCCCAGACATCAGACATCTCTGGACTCCTCTGTCTATTCCTCTGTCTATCTTCCTTCATGGTTCTCTCTTTCAATTTGCAAAACCTTCACTCTATCAAGTTTTAAGCAACAATATTTCAAGGGAATGGACAGGAAATTCCCATGCCCATAATTAAATTTCACATGTAGGGCTGTGCGTGCCTTAGTGCCCACACTGACAAATACTTCTCATAATGAGCCACAGCTAGTACAAATCAAGTGACACAAAACCTGAAATGATTGGAAAGAAAAGAATGTGACTCAAATACGTAGGACCTTTCTTTTAGCACAGAGAGCTTTTCATTGTTAAAAATATGCTTGAATACAGCATTCAAAACCTGAACAAACTGATTAACCAGGGACCAAGTCAGTAAAGAAGCAGCAGCTCTCCGTGTTATCATGTGAGAGGCCCCAGTTTGGGAATGACAGAGGCTGATGATAAATGGCTGCATCATGGCCACGATGCCACAAGTCTCTGTGGAACAATACTGGCTTCACTGCCCTTACTTGACAGCTGCACTCAAATCTCTGCAAACAAGGATTACTCCAGAAGGCCATTTGCTCTTCTTCTGTTGAAAAAGTTGTCTGGGGAATACATGCAGTCACTAGCTATAAGGATACACTGAAAGGATCTCTGGTGCATGTCCCTGTACACTTCTATTGGGCTTAAGGACCTGTGTACCAGGAAATGGGCACAGAGACATTACATTGCCAGTGGAAAGTGTGTCTACAGGTGATTTAGAAAGTAGCCTATTTGGCTGTGCCAGTAAAGGCAACATCTCCTAATGCCTCCCCTTAAGAAAAGGTCAGGATGATCAGCTACAGTGTTGGAAGTGAAAGGGCAAAATATTAGTCAACCAATGAAGTTTTTCCATTCTGTGTTCCCCTGAGTGATATTTTGTGTTTAAACTCTTCATGGGCAGAGACAAGAGGAGACAGAGTAAGTGCCTGAAGTCCACAGCCAGCCATATCATCCAAGCTATGGAGCTGTTTAGAAACAATGCCTTGTTTAAAAAATTACAGCGGTAACAAAAGTTTCAGTTTTCAAGTTTAAAGAAGTTTTGTCTTTTCTCCACCTCCACTGCCTTTGTTTGAAATAGAAGAAAATTATTTTATGAAACAAAAGGAATTTTAGATGAGTCCTGGCCCCTCCAGTGTCCCAGCAGAAGGGTGTTGTGGAACCCTTCACAGGGTTGTTTGCTCCCGTTGCTTGGGACCAGCTCTCTGACTCAGCCCCTGTGTTATCAAATGGCAACCTCAACTACACCTTAATAAGAACACATTTCCACTCTTTTAAGCTCTTTAAGTTGCATCTTAAAAAGTACATGGCACCCTATATAGGGATTAAATTGGATTTTTTAGACATAACCAGTGATTAAGGTGAGCATTTATGACCTCCTTGGCAGGGGTCAATCTGTGGGAAAGCAATCTGCAGCACAAGCCCTACAGACAAGGCAAAGTATGATGCTGTAAACCAAACCCCATTTCGTTGTGTTATTCAAGGAGCCCCATCAAATTATTACCATTATTTATACCCTAATAAAATGTAGAGGTCTCATTCAGGTTTCAGGTTCCATGGTGCCTGATTCCCTCTGAATACACAATGAAACACAGCTCTAAGGCTGATGGTAAACTGGAAACAATTGGGAGAATTTAACAGAACTTGTAATGAATTGTTTTCAGGCATATGCTGGTTTTAAATGTCTTCTCATAGCTGGTAGTATAGCAGAACACACAAAAAAAAAATAATTACATGAAGCCACAAGGAATTTCATTGTCTTTAAGTAAAAAGCTCAACATAAATCTGATTTTGAAAATCCCAGATTACAGTGATAGCAGCAGCACTGGTCCCATCCCAGACTGCTTCTCCCAGTCCCAAGATGGGAACAAGACACTTCCATTCTCTGAAAAAACAGAAGGAAGGAAGGATGGGTGTCCCAACTGTGGTACTGGCCCTGCGTGCCCCGAGGTTTTACACATATGGCAACACTTTGTACAGGTGCTTGTAAACATGATACAATTTATTACTGTTTCTCCTTCCCAGTAAACCAGGATCAGAACACTCATTTTCAGATAAAATTCCTTTTTGCCTAACAGCTGCAACACTTAAAAAATTTAACTGTAAGGTTTTTTCTGCCTGATTTCCAGAACTGAAATTATTCCCAAAAGTAGACATGCACCCCTCTTTCATTACACTTATGTATATGCATATATGTAAGAATCTATTTTGGCACCTGGTTTTGCTAGAGATAGCAGCTTTCTCTTCACAAAGAAGCAAAGGCTTCTCCCAAAAATCTTGTAGGCATTGGAGCTATGTAAGTATTGATAATTAAACAACATCATATTATAATATATACAATCTTGATGAAAACTAAGAAGGAAGATAAATCTTATTTTTAAAAATCAAATATCCCCAAAACAGTTAATGCCTTTTTCAGGTATGAAAAATAAACCTACCACCAGTCCTCACTTTCTTTTCCTTTTCCATGTTATTTTAAATAATTAATGCTAAATCTTTATCTACAGTTAGTGCTCACTTAATAGGCAGGTTACAAAAATATATTCAGGGTTTTAGCTTGATTTTAGAATGTCAAGAAAATTTAAGGAAAGCATTGGGAAAATCTTTCAAAATATAAGGGAGTGGGTCAGATAGAGTTAGTTTCAGCATTTGCACCCTCTGACTGATAGAGCTCTCCAGGAGTATCCCCAGAGGTCTTGCATCTTTTCATAGTGTGGCACACTCTCCAGCCACTTTAGAATTGAGCGTGGAGACACCATTAGTGGGGGGTGAGATATAAGAAACGTTGTTGAGATAGTTGCCAAGAAAGAAGGCCAGTGAGCCAAATAATCACATTTGTATTATCTGCCCTCATGTCAGGTCTGATAGGCCCAGTGCAGAGCAGGAACTTAGACAGCACAGAACCCTCAAAGTCCTGGTCCCAAACCTGGGAACTGCACTTCTCTCTGGGCACTGCTGCCAAGTGGCTCAGCAGCCTCAGAAAGGCATAGCACAGCAGCACAGCTTCTCTGGCCACTGCAGAAGGAGATGAGCTGGAGGATACTTTAAAAACTAAACCCAAAGGTCTAGGCTTCAAATGCTAGAGCTGTTCAGTGTATATGTTCCTCCTCTGCTGACCTGCACTGTACCTTCAGCCACAGACACATCAAGTTCTTGTTCATGGGTTTGAGACCAGAGCTCCACACAGCCCAGAGACCAGGCAGACTCCATCTCCATTCGTTGATAATCAGGCAAGATAAGGGTGCAGAGAAGGGTCACACCATCACCTGTACTGTCAGAAACCACTCCTAGTCCCACCTGCAGGGAATGCTAGCACAGCATGGAAGGTCAGTTTCCATGAAAGTCTTGATTTGGGTTCACTCATTGAATAAGTAAATGAGAAGACCATGGCCACCTCTGCTTCTGGCAGACAAGCACTACACAGGGACAGTGTTCAGGAGCCAGGGCTGACTTCTGGAGTGGGACAGTCCTGCTGCACTCTGATGCATGCTGGCCACACACCAGAGGAATAGTGAGCAGCCTGTTGGAGAGCATCCCAAACTCCAATACCCCTGAGCCAGCTGGAAAACATTTCCATTTTGCAGTCACTATGGTTGCCTTGCCTGAGGTTGACCGACAATAAAGTTAAATAAAATAAAAATGGCATGCAAGATGCTACTGAATAAAAATTGCCCTGGCTTGGGTCAAAATGCAGCCACGACCACCAGCCTCGCCTCATACAATAGATGACATGGCTCCACATGCAAAATGACTCCAAATACATTAGGAATATGTTTCTTGCTGGTGTGTGGATGTGATCAGTACAGATGATATAGGAGCCTCCAAGAATGGAATTGAAGATTTTCACCACCAGTGTGTTAATGCTGGAGTCATTGTCAAACTGGCTGTCCAGCACTGATCTTGACTGTCTTCCTGTCTGGAACATTCCTTGATTGAAACAGTGTGTGAAGAAACTTGTGTCTGTTTAAAGATAAAGAACAGTAGGCAAACTTCATTGTTTCTACAGCCTTATGTACTCAGCATGTTTATCTTCATATAGCCAGGCATGAACTCTACATCAGATGGATTAAGAGGGGAGTATAGCACAGACTGAGAGTGCAGACTGCTGTACTACCACCGATTTTACTGCCTTCTCAGGAATAAAATTTAAGCAATATGCTCTACAAGCACCTGAGCTGCTATGCTAGCAGAAGCAATTTGCAAGCAATAGACCTGCAGGAGAGCTCAGCAGATGAGCTGAAGCTTTCTGGTTTTGATGCAGAACACTGCCTTGATGCTCACAGTCTCTTCTGCACTCCACTTGTCCAAGGGAATAACCAGTTCCTTCAGCAGCAATTCAGGCCATGTGTTGCCATTGCAGGGGCCTTGTCACCCTAAGTTTATGAAGAGAACCTAGTTTCTCAAGAATATGCCTGGGGAGCAGCTAAATAAACAAAAAAACCCATAATATATTACTGCCTGAAAATATGCTACAGGTAATGCTTGCACAGGGAAATTCTTGCACATGGCAAATACTTTAGGACTTTCTGATTACCTCAACTTGCTGTAGCAGTTGTAGCCTCCTCGTATAGTATCACCCTGCTGTTGGAATATTACCAGCAGTGGTAGCCTGAACTGGAGTTTTATTCCTTTCTCTGGACTAGTCCTTTCATCTTTTTTTTTTTCCTCTGAAGGTTATTTATGCAAGTGTGACATGCAGTTACAGTAAAGTTCCTTGCAATGAATGGAGAGCAGGGCAGTGGTAAATTCCATTCCAAAATCATTTTGAATTCTAAAGGTTCCATTTAAGGGATAATGATGGGAGCAAAGGGCATTTCTCCAGGATTAATCACTGGCTGGGTGAGATGATAGCCCAAGGCAAAGCCACAGGCCATTAACCCCTGCAGGTCACCTTATCCCTACAGGAAATGCACTGGGTCAAGTTCACTGTTGCTATTATAAACTCTTATTCGAGAAAGGGGCTACACTTCTATGTTTATATATGTCTTCCATTCCCATGTTTGTAATGATAGTGGATAGCTTTTGGCAATGCCTCTATATTGTACCATGGAGAGATGTAAAAACAAGTTCTATTGTTATATTTGATGCCAAAGACACAAGTGGATTTTTAATGTTTACAGTGAAACATTTAAGATTCTTGGTAAAAGAATGAAAAATGAAATGACAAGAAAATACCACATGAAAAAGACCCAGGGAAATGACATTAGAAAGAGAGAACCTCTTTGCAGCTGGAGTAGATCATCACATCTCCTCTAAAGCCCAACAAGCTACATGAATTCACATCAGCTAAACAACTCAGACAGAAGTTGAGGTTGAAACACATTGAAAAATAAATTTGAGGCTTGGGTCCTAATGCTATCACATAGGGAAGATCACATAAAGGAGCAGTTTAACAAAAATACTGCTAAATGGGATATATGTGCCTGAATCCTCTATTATTTAAATAGCTCCTGGTCCCACAAACCTTAGTCAGGTTCAATAGTTTCTAGCCAGGGCACCAGGCAAAGGTCTTCCAATCAACCTACTGCAAGGGGAAAACCTACCACTGTAGCTCTGTGTGTTGCAGCAGCAGGAACTTTGCTCACTGTGAAGTTTTTCTTTGCTCACATGAATGGTAGTTCCAGATCCAGAATGAGACTGTGTAAAATCTTCAGGATATACACACTTGAAGAGCCTCCTGAACAAAAAGAAAGTGACAGCAGACAAGGTCAAACCAAAGAGCTGGGTTTGTCTGCTTTGTGCCTGCCTTCCAAGACTCTCTTGAAATCTATCAAAGAATTTCCACTTTCATTAAAGAGCAAGTATCCTTAGCCCTCTGCTAGAGAAGTGCACTGAGGATCTGGGCAGTTCAGTCTCACTGCTTGTGGCAGCTGCTCCCTCTCCTTGGGGCTGCAGTGAGTACCTGTATCCTTTTGGGATGCACTGCCTGAACCTCTCTACCTCCAGCCTCTCTTTGCAGAGGTGGAGCAGGGATCACTGGTTTTATGATGCCCCTGCAGTTAGCAGCAGTAATCCCTTCTATAAAATCGTTTCCTGACTGAGGACTTGCACAGGAACAGCAGACTTAGACTACTCCAAAGACTGAAGGGAGTTCAAACACTCTTAGTCCCCATCTACAGGGCAAATCTGTGTGGGGGCATTTAACCCCTTCATTTTGAAGTTGTGCTTAAGTTCAGCAAAGAAATGAAGATCCACTGAGCCACAGAAAGCAGCCAAAAGCACATCTCCATACCTAGCAGTGGAGGTGGTGCCTAAGGCAGGGAGGTCTCAAGTCCAGCAGCTACTCCTGCAGGATTTCCTACATTTATCCAGTTCTAATCATATATACAATGCATAAGCAGCATATTAGCACCCAAGATGTTACACTCTCCCTGAAATAAACAGAAATTTCAGTGGGATACAGAACTGCAGACCTTTCCCCAGCAATATGCCTTTCCCTCAGAGGCTCTCCTGGTGCCTCTCTCCCCTGGGAAAGGAGCACAGACCAGCACAGCTGCTTTTTGCAGACTTGCAGGTCCCACACACACACCAAGGAAGCTCTTTCCTGGGCACAGTCAGGTGCTCAGATTCCAGATGGAGCCCTGTCTCTCACACTCCTGATTTGTGAGTGTAGGTGGCTTACAGACCATGGGTTTGCCTAGTTCCCTTTTGGATCCATCTGCCTCTCCTCAAGCACAGCGTCCAAACAGCTAACACACAGGTCTGATTTCCCTAAAGAGTTTTAAAGTTGCACAGGAAAACACACTTCCATCATCTCCTAATTTCAGAATACTACACTTTGCAGCTTTCATTTTCTTTCCATGGCATTTGTAGGTGTAATGCAAAAATACAAACATTTTCAACATAGGGTAATAAACTGCAAAGTAAATATAATTACAGTAGCTCTCACCAAATTGAAAGCTTTTTATTTTACTGTTAATTGACTAAAAGGATTTGCAAATTCTGACAACAAAACTTTGGCATCAATATTTAATAAAACACAGCAATAAGATGCTAATCATCTGACTGAATCAAGTAGCTAGTTTTTAGATGATATATGATCAGGCATAGAACTGATGATGCTGATTGTTCTCTAATTAATGCCTAAGTCAACATTCAAACAACATGAAAGGTCTGGGTTAGAAAAGCTGTTATCACCATTCAGTTTCTTTACACATTATTTTGAGGAAAGACCCATTATGTGAGTGAAAAGGAATTGCTCCTCATAGCCCTGAGCCCTGTGAAGATGGAGACAGGTGTAAGGCAGACTTCAAAAGGAAAACTGGCAATGTCCCTAGCTGGGCCAGTCAGGAGCAGCAGTGTCAGCAGGCACGGAGAGTTTTCCACCACTTGTTCTCCCACAGGGAATGTGTGGCAATTTCACAGCACCAACTCCTCCAAAGCAGGCAGAAATGGAACTCAGAAGTAACTGAGGTACCAGATGTGATCTCCCCTCCTTCCCTCCTTCCCTCACCTTCCCACTTGCTTAGGAAGAGCAAGAGAAAATTCTTGCACAACAGGAATGGAAAATGGCCATTGCTGCCAAACTGTACCTCCAGTGCATGATCCAGCACAGGAGAGGAAGCAGTGGGAGGACTGGGCAGGTCTGTCACTCCCAGTGCTGCTCACAGGTACCACAGCTGGCATCAAGCTCCAGGGATTTAAAAATATTGCCATGTCCTGAGTCTGTTCAACTCCCCACCCAGCGCTGACCAAGCACTGCTCAAATCTCACCCTTCTCAGCTGCATATACAATAAGTGCTGCTGCTGCTGCAATGTCTTCCCTGCTTTGTTGTGCCCACCTGTCCCCTCTCCTATATTCTTGTATTTTCCAGCATTCTGTAAGAGATTGTTATATGGAAACAGTAGCTCTCGATTTCCAACCACGGGTGCCTCAGTGCTGCTGCTGCAGTACATGACAATCATTATAGTAACAGAAAACATCATGCTTGGAAGATGAAAAAGAGGCTGAGAAAAAAAAATATTTTAGTATCAAATCTATAAAAGTTAATAAAAATATTTGAGACAAGTAGAATACCATTTGCTGCATATTTGGATGGCCAATATTTGGAATGCTCACTCCAGTTACTCATCTGCAGACTTTTCAATGT
>NW_008683116.1:0-15870 GCF_000695815.1 Acanthisitta chloris
GTGAAGGAACTCGAGCACAAGTGCTATAGGGAGAGGCTGAGGGAGTTGGGAGTGTTCAGCCTGGAGAAGAGGAGGCTCAGGGGAGACCTTATCACCCTCTGCCACTCCCTGACAGGAGGTTGGAGTCAGGTGGGGGTTGGTCTCTTCTCCCAGGCAACCAGCAGCAGGACAAGAGGGCACAGACTCAAGCTCTGCCAGGGGAGGGTTAGGTTGGATATTAGGAAGAGTCTTTTTTCAGCGAGAGTAGTCAGGCATTGGAATGTGCTGCCCAGGGAGGTGGTGGATTCACCATCCCTGGAGGTTTCCAAGCTGAGACTGGATGTGGCACTTAGTGCCATGGTCTAGTAACCATGGTAGGGTTGGACTCCATGATCTTTCAGGTCTTTTCCAACCTGGTCGTTTCTATGATTCTATGATAGCTTGCCTATACGTTGGGCCTATCATGCCATTGTTAATTAAATATGATGGAATATTTGAAAAAAATAATAGCGTTTGAGTTTGGCTTTCACAAATCCAGAGTTCATAGCACTTCCTGTGAAAGTAAAGCTCTTCTTTCTCCAGAGTGTGCATAATTCCTTTCTGAACATTCTTACTTTTAATGGTTGAATGCAATCAGCAGCAGAGTTCTATGAATTTGAGCATTTCAAACTACTATCATAATTTTGCTTGTACAGCAGTACAGATTGAACCATTGCTTTGTGTTTTCTGTACCTCAGTAAATACATCTGGAAGATCTGGCGCTTTCATTAGAAACCTCTTTCAGAGAGGGTGCAGGGAATGTAATAAAGATTGAAAAGGGCACAGGGTCTGCGTTTGTGGAACAAATGGAGATTGGGACTTTGAATTAGTGCTCAGAGATACGCTTCTATTAGACTAATTATTAGAACTTGAAGAAATAGGCAAATCTTCAAGTATGAAAATTCTTCTTCCATTGTAAAGCATGTGAAGCAAGATTGAGGCTAGGTACAGATGGGGACAAATGCTCTAAGTTCAAGATTTGGCACTTAGATCATCTGAGGAAAACAGTAGTTCAAGGTACTGTGGAATAGAAGATATCTTAGTATGAAGAAAAAAAGGTGTTCTGCCCAGGAAACAAAATACTTGAGCAGCCTATGAACACCACCTGCATGAACAGAGTGGGATGATAAAGAGGATGGCCTTCCTGCAAGGAACTGAGGAAGGGCATGAGGCCAGATTCTTACACTTGCAGGAAGGATGCTAAATTCAAGGTCTGTTGAGCTTTCAGTAAGCTGTAGGGAACATCTGTGCTTGTTGATAGACTGATAAGCCAAACAAGATTTGACTTCTTTTGCTAGAAAAAGACCCAACCCTGAAATAAACAGCATACAGAGCTATAAAAATGACACACAGACAGAAATGACAGTGGCATGAGTTGGGGTTTGTTACAGCTCAATACCTCTCAGCCAGCAAAAGAATCTCTACTAACTCAAAGAGGCAAGATTTGCTGCTGTTGTAGTGCAGTCAGGAAGGGCATTTACTTAGGCTGCAGCCAGGGTAATTGCCTGGCCCAGCAGAAGAACAGGACGCTACCCAATATGTTGCATTAGCAGCATGAAAAATACTAATCCCATTACAACCTTTCATTTGTGATCTCTGGTGCCACTTCTGATGAGTGAAGGTCTAAGGCACGGAAACTTTCCGCCAACTTGGCTTTGATCAAGAGATGTTTCTGCTGTCTGTATGGATCAGACTTTTGCTATAATTGGCCTTCCCAATTTTGTTCACACTTCAACTGTGCGGAATATGTAGCATACCAGTAACAGGCTGTCTTGTGTTGATAACAAGCTTTTTTAATAAATCACTCAACCTTCCTATAATAATAAGACTTTCTGCTGTGTTTTCTTCTCAAAAGTAAAGAGAAAAAATAATTCTGCCACCTGGATTGTCATTTTCTTGTCTGTCTCATTTTCATTCTTTTGTGGCATGACATGGTGCAACATAACAATAAGATAGAAAGGAAAAATGCAGGTTTTCTTAATTTTGCTTTTTACATGGCACACTGCTGCTGTTCCAGAAGTCACAGCACCAAACAGACACTCAACTGGAGGACAGGAGATGAGGAGTTAGGGTGTGTAGATATGACCAGAGGGAGGTAAGGTGGCAAACAAAACAGAGCTGGACAAAACCAGAGGAACAAGCTGTTCAACGTTCAACTTGTAGAATTTTTTTTTCTTGTAGTAAGGAGTAGGCTGTTGAAAATGGTCCTTTTAAGTTCCTATGATTGAATAACTAAGCTTTCAATTTTAGGATTTTAAACACTTGTAAGGTGTCAGTTTAGGGAGATGCAGGAATATATATGTGAGGTTTTTCATTCTGTTCAGGTCCATTGGATACCCTGAGACACTGCACTGTCTAGCACACCTGCTTTAAAGACTAATCAGGTATGTCATATAGCTTTTTATAATGTGGTCAGCTAGAAACCTCCCATCCTAATGTTTAATTTTCACAGACAATAGAGTTGAGAGGTTCCTGAAGACCAAAGAGATTATCAGATCCTCTATAGCTAAAATTCATCATTGACCATTACAGTCTTGAAATGTAATCACTTTTGATTATCAGCTTTCTGATTTTTCCTTCATGTTGAAGCTCAAATTTACTATTGCCCTTAACCAGGCAGAAGCCAAGGTTATTTTCCTCACAAGATGACCCTGTGTTATATGTACAATTCCACAGTGTGTACCTAACCTTCTGTAGTCAGAGATATGTCTCTACATTCTCAACTCTGTTTTTTGCTTAAAATTCAAACGTGTTCTTGAAAGAAAATTTGTACCATATAACCATCAGAGCGTCCAGATGAGGAAGATTTTGAAGGTTGGTACATCTGGCATTGTCTTGAAACTAAGAACCACATTTTCAAAGACAGCTAGGTATGTGGGAAAAACTGGGATTTTGAACATCTTACAGGCATATAAATTCAGAAACAGAGGCTTTAAAAAAATCCCCCTATGTGTTATTTACCTCCTTAAAGAGCATTGAAGGTCAAGCTTTAGAGCATGTGGGCTCTGGATATATTCTTAATCTTTCTTTTTTCCTTTCAATTTGTTTTTTTCCCCTTATCTTAGTAGCTCTAGAATTGCACAAAGTATGTGACTAGTACAGTCTTAAACATGATGCTGAGCACGTTACCTGTTGAATTTTAGAGCTGACTTGGAACAGAGTCAAATTTCTTCTCCTCTAAAGCAACATTCTTCTTTGTACATGCACACAATGTCTAACAAGTCCTGCCCCAGCAGCACCTTTCCATAGTGGAGCATGTGTGCACCACACCTTTTACTGAGAGCTGCTCTTTCTTTTGCTCCTCCAAGTATGTCTGTGTCCTTCTCAATTAAAATATTCATCACTTCCCCCATCAAGATTATGATCAACTTCCTTTCCTCATGTTAAAATGGATGTTAAAGCCTTCTTTCAAATCATTTTATCTCAAATGCAAATAGTCATTTCTTCTTGTCTCACAGAAAAGTTCATACTCTGAATCTATATAAAAGAACACTAACAACACAAGTGCCTAAACTTGGTGCTGAGGCTGCCTTTGAAGAGACTGATTTATTTCTCTAGCACTGCCTTGATTAGATATCATTTGTCAGATGGGTGTTACGATGGATTCAACTCCAAAATACATGAAGTGAGGTTGCAAATTTTGCATTATCTCCAACCTCTGCTCTTCTGTGTAGGGTGACCTTAAATACACTGAACTTCATATTAAAACAGTTGTAAGTACCCTTAATCTTCTTAATTATTATTATTTTATTCAGCACACTTACAAAGACGTACTAATAGCCAATAACCCTTAGAAGGTGTGATCTGTCTCTGTGAGCGAAATAACTGGATAGTAACAATTTCTAAATACAAACCCTTTAATTCAGTCTGCCTGACATCAAATCATACTGGACTGGTGCTCTTTAAGAAATATGCTACATCAGTAACAGCATTATTGGATGATAGGAAAAATACTGTAATATTTAGTTAGGTTGCAACAACAAAGCACATTTGGGAATCATTTACTGGAGCTCAAAGAAGATGGATAAAAATCAATATTGCATGTTGCCTACATAGCTATTTCATTCTCCAATTGCCAACAAGCAATAAATTGGTGCTAGAATTAGAATTCTGACATATCATTAATCAGAGGAATAAATATGAAACAGCTTGATGAACCTTGGTATAAGAAACACAATTTCAAATAAAAAGTCATCCCACATGTGTCATTTCTTGCTAGGGCTTTATATAATTCAGCAAATTGTATCATAAATTTTGGCAAAAGGGACACTGGAGCTGTCAACTTAATTTTTTTAAAGGGAAAAGCTCAAAAGACAATATTAGTTCCATGTCACACAGAGTGAACCTGCCATTTCTACTCTTATATGGATTTAAATATTCTTTTCATTAATGAGGGTGTAATCCTAGAAGAGTAGCTATGCACCTAATCTGATGCTTTACAGTTACAGTATTCTACATCTCTGAGCCATCTTACTTTCTCCTTTGAATCTACATGGCCATTCTTTGGTTCAGCCAGCTATAGGCATCATATTAATCAACTGATGTCAGTAATGAATTTGGTTCACTGAAGACAAACAGGAATTTTGCTGTCAACCTCCTCAGAGGCAAGGTTGGACTCATTTGCTGATGGCAGTCACATCTCAGCACAGACGTCTTTGGAGTTTGTGCCAACACTCCAACACTTCCTTTTAAAAAGAAAAAGAAATTGTCTCTTGGCCAGCAGAATTAATGAACTTTTTTTTTCTTTGCATTTGGATCATGTTCATGTTCAGCCCTTTTCCTATCTCTTTGGATTTGCCCTTCTCTATTATCAGTAATGAGCGGTATCTTTTAATTCCACAGTCTGATATGGAATAAAAAATGCTGTTACCCACCAAGTGCTGTGATATTGTAGAACTTCCTGGACAAGGGCTTAGTACATCTCAAGAACTGGAGCCAGTTTTGAAGCATCCTTTCACTTTGGTCTTGCTGTAGATCAAGATTAATGGGCTTAACAACAGAAGCTGCAGTTCAAAATGACAATGGAAAGCTTTTTCATCTCCTCTGCTACTGAGGGAAAACCTTTCCTATGTTCCCTTCCTAGGAACCACAGATTTCCACTCACTACAGATCTGGAGTGACTCTGCTCTTCTGCCATGTTCGGTCGGGAAGAGAGCAGCAGCTGGGGGCAGGAAAATGAGGAATGCAGTCCAAATCCTCCTCCTTTTCCTAAGGCTGCATTTGGAAGCCTGTTCAGGCAGCACAGCTGAGCTCTGCTAAGCACAGGAAGAGACAGGACAGAGGTAGAGACTTAGCAGAGTGAACACTGGGCAAGGAAGTACAGAAGATTGCAGGGCATGAGGTTAGTACAGTAGGAGCTGTGGGAACACAGCATCAATGTTTTCATATTACTTTTCTGCTGCTCCTGCCATGTGTTATGCACATGTAGAATTGCTGTGTGGCCGTTGCAACAGTTCAATCATCCAATGGTATCTGCTGCCTGCTTGAACCACAGAATGCCTTTTTCATGTCCATAGCCTGCAGGAGGCTACACAAGTGGCAAGGACTGTGGCTGGTTCAAACTACTTGTTTGCAGATTGTCCAAGCAGCAGTGCATGTTGTGCTCAGGCAGTTAGTTGCCTTTCTCTTAGTGGGGCTCTGCTTTGTTTGAAGGAAGAAAAGTACTGGTAGCTGATTTTAGTTTAAAACCAACCCAAAACCAACACCATCACATTAAGGAAAAGAAGTCAGAAAATATAAGAAGTGAGGCAGGTTGAGGAAATAAGTTAACAGCCATGTGTAAAGCCTTTGGCCTGGGAAAGGATAAGTCTTCCTTGTTGTCAGACATTGTTATTAGTTACTTGGAGGTATTGCACCTTTATATTAATTCAAGATTATTTTTTTTCTGCTAGTGATATGTGGGAAAGAAGTACAGATGGTGTCAAGGTCAAGTTTCTTGATGTGAAGATCTAGTGTAGAGATAAAGCCTCTATAATCACCCATATTCATGTGACTATACCAACTGTAGTCACCTGACAATACTGTGGCTGTAGTCACCTGTCTGTAGTGGGTAACTATACAGATATATTGTCACCAGACTTTGTAAATCATATCATTCCAGCACTATGACATCATTTTTCCCCCCAGCACTGCTGGTAGGGCTGGAGGGAGAGGATGTTGCCATCTGGTGTGGGGATGTGTCTGTTGTCAGCCTCAGCTGGAGTTTTCAGTCCCTCACAGTGTCTTAATTGTGCCTCTCTTCTGGGGTGCCTTTAAGCCCAGCTATTTGTATGTAAGCATTAACTCTGCCACAGTGCAGTGTTTCCATCTTCGTGTGGTTTTGAAATAATACTATAATCCTTTTACATTCAAAGTTGTTACATAATTCGACCTAAGTGACAGCACGGTATGGACTTGTGGCCTGCATTACTGACACACTGAGCACTGCTTCATCAGAAAATTAAGGCATTAAACAAGCAAAAGGTTGCATAAATTTGAAAAAAGTCTTTGTACTTGCCTGCATTCCAGGACAGCAGATGTACCACATATCCCCATATTTAGACTACCCGAGAAAGATGTTCCTTGTTATTTCCCTCAGAGCAAGAGGAACAACAGGCTGGGGCAAACTGTAGTACAGATAACATTAACATATCCTTGGCTGCCTGAATGTTCATCTCAAGTCTAAATAACTCTGAGTTGTTACAAACATATGTATGTGGTCCAGAATAATCTGCTCAAAAGTTATGAATTGGTATGTAAGTATTTCTTGTAAACTGTTTTTTAATTTATTGAGAAATATTGCTGTAAAGTGAAGTGTCAGAATTAGCCATTTGGCTTGTCCTAAGTAGCCAATTTCTTATATTTCGTGTTTCACAAACTAGGTATGTGTTCACAGACACTTTCAGGGATAACAGGAGAAGTGTGAGAGTCAGTGAATGCTGTGAATCTTCTCGGTGTATCAGTTTCCAAAACACCTGCATTAATCAGGGCTGAATGGATTGAGTGTGAAAATGCCTGAACTGCTCAGTCTTTCCATTTTGTGTGATTATTACAGAAAAACTGTTTGGGGAGAAAAATAAGGCCAAAACATCTTTTGAATTCCTACTTTATGGATTAAATTCTTGTTAGTGACAAAAAGTCGAAGTATCGACAGATTCTGAAAAGCAAAATATATGAACTTTGCAAAGAGTAGAGTTGCCTATTTGAGTAAGAACATGAAGTTTTCACCAGCATTTTCTTCTACTTTTGAAAGATATTGCAAGACTTTGTGATGTTAAACCTTTAATACAGGAGCCAAGAAACTAATCAAATGTCTCAAAAGTGTGTGATCACTTTACCTGATCTCTCAAAACTCTCAAGATGCTGCATATTAAACAGATATGTTTCTAGGACTGTCTATTCTGCTAACTGCCAAATAAATAAGGAAGCTTGTGTGCAAAATCTTGCTTCACTGGATTACCAATGACTTAAGTTTGGGCTAATTTACTCGACTGAGAAACAAGCTGAATTAATCTTTGTGGATTTTTCATGCATTCAGTGTTAACATGGTTCAGCTGCTTCTAGAGTCTGAAATTGCTCATTCAAAGCTATTTTATGTTGGTTATCAGAGAATTTCTACAAACAGAAATGTGAGAGTTTTATAATATTTCTTTTCCCAGTAAGCATTAGTGGCTCTGTTTACAAAATAGGCTTTGTTTGGTTTATCAACTTTTACATAAAGTCTGTCAAAATAGCATATGAGACCACTGGTCTGGGACTCAAAGCTGTGAGAATTTTTAGGATTTAGCAGTGGAGAATTGGTGGTTCTTAGACCTTGACAAGCTCTTTTTTACCATCAGGTTTGAAGGGGAGTAGACATTTATTTTTCTAACAGGGACAGAAGAGTAAAATTTCACAATAATAACTACTTCTTGGTGAAACAAATATGGATTTTGGAATTTGTTCTAATTAAGTGTTAAATGGCACTTCAGTTTTGATTTGTTCTGTTGACTACAGCATGGATAGAGCAATAAACAGAAAGTCTTTTCTGTTTGAACTTTAGTCCATTTGGGAATGAAGGAAATGTAGACTTCATTTAGTTTTAATAAAAAATAAAAGAGCAATAAATACATTATTGCTTAAGCTGAGAAGTAGGCTAAGCAATTAGAATCACAGAAGAATTTAGGTTGGAAATGGCCACTGGAGTTCATCTTATTCAACCCTCACTCAAAGTAGGCCTCATCCAGCTAGGTCAGGGTGCACAGTGCCTTGTTTGGGTGCTGCTCTGGCAGGGGACCTAATTTACATCTTTCATTGTCACATAGGTGTTGAGAGAAGTGAAGAGCACATCCAAAATTTGTAACTGTAGATCAGAAAAAAAGTCTTTTATTTGAGCCATTTATTACTTTATGCATCTACTTGAAATCGAAAACTGAAAGAGTTTAGGAAAATAAAAATAAGTTCCAAACATATTCAAAATGCAAGTAACCTTTGTCAAATTTAGTATTTGTTGGAGGTTTTTCCCCTTGTCTATTGGCCTCTCCAATGAATTTTGCTTTTAAGATATTGGAGGATTAATCCAGCATATCTCTCTAGCTTTGCCCTCTGTGATCTCATAGGATAAACTTAGAATTAATTCCTCATACCCTTTCTGATGGAAGAGATAAGCCTTTAGATAAAATGTTATTTCAGTTGCTGTCTTATCCGGATGTTTGAGCTGCCAGTTAAATTGTAAATTAAAGGCTCAAAACTCTGGATTATGGACTCCAGCTTCATTATTAATGAAAAAATATGCCCTTTTCACAGTTTGTCATTTTTCTGTCTTCCAACAAACTCTAAAAAAAATATGGTGAATCTTTTCTACTGTTCTGTTTTAACAAAACAAAGATAGAGTGATACAATCTTCCTTTTGGAGGATGAAGCTTCTACCATAAATAATTGATTTGTGCCTTTTCTGTCCACTTGAATGACCAGCCTGTGGAAATGTGAAGTTGCTTCCGTGAGGCACTTCTTGCTTTGGAATAAAGAAAAGTCTGAATCAGACTTGCCTCATTATACTAGTCTGCAAAGTTTGTGTCCCAAATTTTAATGTGACAGAAACTTCTCCATTGTCATTAACCTTTGAAAACAGCCTGTCAGTTTTGCCACTTCCATTGACTCATTTTCCCACTCACACCGTGGAGATTTATCTCAGTCATTGCTTCATGCTTTTACATTAAGTCAATTAAATTATTAAATAACAACTGACCATACAATGTCAAAACTATCTATTTTCTCTGGCCATCCTATAAGGACAGCCATTCTTTATACAGTCCTACACATACAGTTCTGATTTATGTGAATTCTTTGTGCAGTTAAATTTCAGATACGATGAGGAAATCTCACAAGAGAAGTGACTTATTTGTAAGATCTAGGAGATGTTTGTTGGTTCAGATACAAACTCCAGCTCTTTTTGCAGTGTTATCATTTTTGACCGTAGCATATATAAGTGAAAAGTCTTATGGATGTGAAAAAAATACGTACTGAATATTTTTTTGAAAAAAGGAAAAAAGAGCTAGATTTCTGCAGGTTTCAGTCTTTCTTTGTCCTGTTTGATTTAACCTTACTCATATGTAAGGCATATGTACTATGGTATATGTACTATTGAAGATTTTCTTAGACATTATAGCCATAAAATTCCAAGCCTTAATCAGAAAATAACAGTATCCCAGAGAAGTAACAGGTGTTCTGCTGTACTGCAGTGTGCATATTGGCATTTGAGTGGACTAGGACACTGCATATTAAGATGACACAGTTGATGTATGAACATGTATGTGGCTGGAGCTCATGCACATAGACTGATGTAGTCCTGCGATGTAGTTAACAATCTTGACAACTTTGGTGACTTGTTTGAAAGACCACGTGATAATGTTCATCAACTTAATAGGTTTTCTGTTCAGTACAAGCATAATGGGTGGGTAGACCAGTTCAGTAGGGCTGTGAAGTGAACAGCAAAAAAAATGGGAGTTTTTAACAATTCTGTGATATGTGTATATCTGCTTATTTTATCTCTTTCCAAATGGTTAGTTCTTCAAACTCTATTACAGTTTCTCTTTAAAAGTCATGGTCCCCTGAGGCAGAATGCATGCTGGCCTTCTTTGATGGGCCAAATCTCTCTCCCTTCAGTTCACTCCAGTTGGACTATCATGTCAGCTTGACTATCATTTCAGCCTCTGAAATTAGCACTGCTACGGGCTGTTTAGATACTGTGGTGCATCCCACAGGTATTTGCATTTTTTATATACTTTGTATGTTAAGTGACCTTGCAAATCTCTGTGTTGTCACCACGTGCTTGAAGAGGACTGCATATGGCAGATAGATTCACTTACAGATTGGAGATGTATTTAGTGAAGTGTTTTAGGGCACTTTGGAATTGAAAGCATTACAAGTATGTACATTATTAATGTCAGCATAAGTACTTTGTAGTAGTGTATATGGCATATTGATGAGTGTAACATGAACTGCATTATTAGTAAAGAGCTGTGAAAAGAATATGGCAGGATAAAAACAGAAAGAAAATAGCCCTCATCTATCAACCATACCCTTTTACAAAGTTTCTCTATTTTCTGTTACACAGCACATAACCACCTCGAGCCAAAGGGAGTGTGGTGAGAAAAACTGAAGATCCTTTATTCATTGTACAGGACAAAAAGAGACAGAGGTGTTGCTTCCTGTGTACAGAAAATGAGTATGCTGAAAGCAATTGCAGGGATGCATCTTGAGAATGAAGCTGCACTGAGAAACAGTCAGAGTAAACAAAAGATACAAGGAGTACTTTAATAGTTTATCTTTGTTGGAAAGTAGTAATAGTTTTTATGGGGTCAGCAGACCTATTTTCTGTTCTTAACTAGTATAAGTTCTGTGTCTCTATTAATTGCCCTCCATACTCCATTTTAAAGGTTGTCAAAAAAATTTATCTACCTTCCTAAAGCTCCAAAGCAAGCTGTGGTCTTTTAAACATTGCGTATTTGTTTTAGAGGGTTTTCATCTTCAGTACTCAAAAATAATGAGTAGTATATGTTATACCTCTCTGAATAGAAGGATGAATTAGGTGGTGTTAGCCATAAACCTAGGGGAGCCAAAGCTTTACTGTGAATATATATCCACGTGTTCAGCGATTGCTGCCGGGGTGTGTCCCCTCAGACACTGCTGGAGATTCCAGCCCTCAGGTTTTCTTCCTCCCAGGTTTCTCTTTTCCCCCCAATTTTAGTGAGAGACTATCACAAACTGTCAAGTTATCCATGCAACTGAGTTGCATGTGATTTGAAAACTCTTCAGGTTCTTTTGACTTGTGTCGATCAATATTTCCTTCTTCTGGCATCTGCTTAAATGATGACTGTGGTAGGCTGCCATACTTACCACCTGCATACTAATCCCTCCTTGAATTTTGTGCTATTTCTTTGCATTACATGCAGATGTATGGATTCAAGGAGGCTAAGTTATTTTTTGTTGTGGCCTCACACTTGCAGATATATGCCTATCTCATGTGATCCATCCTTTTGACTGGCATAGCTTACAAAACAGCATAAAATGATCCTGAGAGAGGATTCTAAGGGTTTTTTTTTCCCATGGGTTAATGTCAGATGGAGTCCAAATGCTCTTCTGGATTAAGATTATCTTTTGAATACCTCTACTGTTTAGAAGAGATCCGAAGTTATTTATTCAGTGTTCTCAGAATTAGAACCAGGTGCCCTGATCAAAAGATGAATGGCTAGTGAGAAGAGATGTGTAAATTACCCTGCTCATAAGACTTTGAAATTCCACAAAAATAAAACCTTTCTATGTAAGAGCAACTTGAGTCAATAACAAGAACCTTTACAAGATACAGCAAGTACTGTCCACACTGGTTTTGGGGTTTTCTTTCTTCATTTTAAGATTGGATGTCATGTACAGCAGACAGCAACTTTCAACATGTTTTTTGTCACATCAGTTTTCTGGTTTCATTGCAGTAGCTGTAATTTACACAACAAGGGGGATATCTTATTTATTGTATTCACCACCAAGATAGAAAGAAATTTTGTGATGAGAATGCATATAACAGTGAGATGCCTTGGGTTTGTTGCCAGAGGTCTTTGTCTAAGATGCTCTTTTTCTTTTAAAGTAAAAAGAGATAGAATAACTAAATAAAATGGCAGTGTACATCCCTAGGGGAAGTGTGAGTTGCTTCAGAATGAACAAAACCAATATGCTTAAGTCCAAATTGTACAAATTCTTATTTCTGCTCTATTAAAATTGCTTCATTGTGATTAGACAGAAAATAATGATTTAGGTAGGACTGAGAAAGCTCTGATTAATTAATCCTCTCTGTTATTATTGTTACTGTAAAAAAATGCAAGTCTCTTCATTAGAAAT
Organism: Acanthisitta chloris; assembly: GCF_000695815.1. NCBI lineage: Eukaryota > Metazoa > Chordata > Aves > Passeriformes > Acanthisittidae > Acanthisitta > Acanthisitta chloris. The sequence goes on from NW_008683116.1 coordinate 12,367, forward strand.
TCAAACGTTGATCAGAAGAACTTGTCCTTTCATCTGGAAAATATAGTCCATAAGATTGTCAGGTGGGATTCTGTTCACATTGTGTCTTTAAAAAAGCTAGTGTATTACTCCCTTATTAATCACTGACTTGTCCAACTAGTCTATTCAGTCCAGGGGGATTGAATGGGAGAGTAACTGCTTGTCACTGTAGTAAAGGTAACTGTCTAGTTTTTTAAGACTAATTAGGTGGGGGTTTATGTGTCTTACTCCATCAAATATTTAGCTTCTTAAAAGGCTTTGGCTTCACAGTGTCCCATTTTGGGGTACTCTGAGAATCAACTTGAGAAAATATATCATAGATTCACCTATAATATCAGTCAGATGACTGACATACCTTTGCTCATAAAAGAAAAGTAGAGACTTAAACAGAGTGTGGTCTCTGAATTCAGAAGATACCTGAAATAAAAAACAAGAACTTTATTTAGGGAATATATAGCAGTAAAGCCTATTTCTGAGAGTGCTTTTATTCAACATTCAATGCTATGGAAGAGACTTAAGCAAGAAAATATGAAATCCCAGCTTTCATGTATTCACCCTCATCTATTCTTTCCCCTCCACAAGTCATCACCTCTTCTTCCATAACAACAGTGTTCTGTACAAATATCATTGTTTGTGGTGAGTTTTTTGTTGCCTCTATAAAGTGATGCAAGGAACCACAAGTACTGCAGCAAGAATCACAAGACATTGGGAAAGTAGTTTAACTAAACTACTCTAGGAACCATCATGTCAGAAGCCATACTGGTACAACTCCTGCACCTATTGAATTTGGTTAGGAGTTGTGTCATGGTCACACAGCCATGCTATAAACATGGTTTTGGCAGAGGTGCTGAGCAAATAAGAAGGAGCAGTTCTCCAAACTGGAGTGCCCTTTCGTGTTCTCAGTCTTCTCAAGGAGGAGCTACTACTCCATGCCCCAATTAATTGGAAATATGACTGATTAAGCATGCTGGAGCAAGCTGTAAAGAAAATTCATTTCAAAAAAGCCACACTGAATACAGAAGTTGCATAAAGGAGGAGGAAACCCAACCCTAGCAATTAAATTCAATTAATAATATGATATCAATTATTTCCCACCCCCTGTAGGCAGCCACCCTGGTGCTTACAGAATATTTGGATCCGTTTCAACAATATAGTTGACAGATAATTTTTCCTCTTCTAGAATGTTTCTCCAAATGGGCAGCAGGTGAAATAAACATTGTCATTACAGGCACAGGAGTCCAAGGGTGAGCTCAGAGCCCTGTGCCAGCCCAGCTCTCCTGTCCTCTCCTTTTCAAGGACCCCAGGGCCCTATGCAGCACTGGCAGGCTGAGAAGGCACTGATGCATGTTTTATTCCTCTGCTCCTCAGACAAAACTATAGCATCTATGCACATGAAGATAGATACAGGCCTTTAAATAAGCATTCAGAAAGGACATCTGTTGCCCTCTTGCTTCAATGTGAAGTTTAAAAAAAGTGACAAATGTTATTTGTGTCCAGTCATATGCACTTCCAATTCTCTTAAATATTCCTTGATGCTGGTTGTGCAGATCTGTAAAATATCTTTTCTGTTGGTCACATAATCTTTTTGTTTCCCTGTAGAAAATGTGGGTGGAAAAATATAGCAAACATTTTTATCTAAAGTAAATATTATCTCTTTCTTTCAAAGGGAAATGATAAGCAATTTCCATTTTAATTTACGCATTAGAAAATTAAAACTTTTATTTCAAGAATAAAATTACTTTAGAATGAACTTTGGGCAAAATCAATTTAAAGACTTCTAATGACTCTAATAGGTTTTGGACCAGGCCTGAAGAAGATAAATTATGAACCTACCTTCTTCTTCTCTCTCCAGAAACTCAGGAGATCTTATCATCAGAGTGTAAATCTCAAAGGAACAGCTTGCTGCTGCGTTTATTTATCACCTCCCAAAGTTCATTGTAGTTCTTGGGGGAATCAGTTTAATTACAACAGTAAATACTGTTCTAAATTTTTTCACTCCATGATGAAAAAGTGTACAGCCATAATTACAGTCTGTGCATAGCATGCTTTGGCTCTGATTTACTTGTTTGCCAAAAAGCCATATTCATGTGCTAATATTGCAGCAGTAACAGTGTCACACGGCCCACTCCAGTGCAAGGGGTGAGCACAGAGCTGGAGTCAGCAGAGCATGCATGCTGGATAAACTCTGGGCAGCAATTGTAGCAAGGAAAAAGTATGAAATCGAGGTAAGAAGAACCAAGTTTTCAAATGTCACCCATCTGCTCTGGTGAGCACTATCTCCTCCTCATGGGGGTGACTGTTCCGTTACGCAGAGGCAGAAGGAAGGAGAGGAGAGAAGGGCTGTAAGATACTTGACTTCTACAGCCACTCTCTGTTTAAACAAAGGGGTCTGAAGGTTCCCCAACTCCTACCCTTCACTGGACACATTTCATGGTGAAAAACAAAGGCACCTCTTTTGTTTTTCTCCGTCTTTTTATTTTTATTCTTTTAGGGATGACAAGAAAGGGTTTGAATCCAGACATTCAGGAGTGTGGAGAAAGGCAATAGCGTTTTGGGGGAATGTATAGTGGGTGGCTCTTGGTAGAACGAGGGCTGTGAGTCATATTTTTGAAACATGAGATTACAGGAGAGATGGGCAGTCTGCTTTCATTCTGACTTTAATAACATAGGGGCAACTTTCTCTTCACTCTTAATTGAAGTTTCCCTTTCTGCAGGAGTTGGAAAAGAGCTTACCAGGCTGTGTGAATAAATGATTGTCTAACTGTCAAATAGCACAGACCACCTTGATTTTGTTGCTCCTAGGTCATCCAAAAGTGCCAGTGCTCTATAAAAGAATCAATTCTGTGAAAGCAGTAGATGTCTGTTAATAGATTTTTTTTTTTCTCTTTCAAATGGGATTGGTTTTCTGTTGGTATAAGAAGAGTTTCCTCGTGGATCACCAGCTATCAGACTGATAAAGGTCCACTAATGCACAGAAAGGAAAAGAAATACAGCAGCATATGAAGATGAAGACTTTTCAAATGAAAGCTTAGATCCAATCATCTCATTAAACCTAAAGATACTCTCTTATGCAGTACCTAGTAAACTGACAGTCACATACAGGAGGAAATCTTGGCACCATCCCATCAAATCTCTGATGTGTATCAGAGAGGCAAAAGAAGACTTTTTTTTCCCTTGAGAAGTCATAAGGGTTATTTAATGTGCTGCCCCATACAGAACATAGTATTTTTAATATATTTAAACAAATATTTATATGAATGTATTTTTGTCCCTTAGTTGAGGTGTAAATTAAATTCAGTGGTGGGTGAACACTTTGAAAGTTTCTTGGCATGAGGTTCCTAAGTTTCCCACTGACATCAGGTCTGTAGTTACAGTCCACAATATATAACACAGATTATTGTACTCTGCTGGTCATTGTTGAAAAATCTTCATGGAAATAAGTCAGTTAAATTTATTTTATTTTGGTTGTGAAAGACTTCATTTTCA
>NW_008683116.1:15896-47972 GCF_000695815.1 Acanthisitta chloris
AAGAAAATGTGGAACAGATAAGAACTCTATGTTGCCATTGCATCATCCTTTCTGAAAAGCACGTGGGCAGTTTTAGAAAACCAGTAAATTAAATCCCATTGCAAGACAAATATATTGCAACATTCAAGTATAGTTATATGGAAGTCCTTGAATATAAGTTATGTAACTCTTTTGCATGTTTAGATTGAACTGATTAAGCATTTTAGATTTGGACAAATATTAATTTGCTGTCACAACATGTGGGGCTGAAAGCATGGGTTACCTAGAACCAGATTTTGCCATTGAGGAGTAACATCTTTTAGTGTAGATACTGTGTCATTAATTTTGAATTCAATATTTTTGGTTTAAGATTTTTTATTCACAATTTCCAAATTACATTTTAAAAATAATGTCTCTTCTCAAGATTGATGTAATTTTTTGCTGATTAGTCCTAAATACAGCGAAAGAAACAATGTCTATATTTCAGCTGCTATTTTTAACATGGCAACCAACATAGATTTTTTAATTTATTTTTTTAATATTAGCTCTGGATCAGAACATCTCATTTGAAAGCATTAGAAAAATGGATCTGATTAATGCCATGCATTGTAAGCTGTAGATCTATATATCTAGGATTGTATATTTTTTGCTTTTTTGTGATTTCAGTCAAGGTACAGGCAGTTATAGGAGGATGTGATGATTATCATGTTATTTATGCTCAAATGAGGAGCAGGAGTTTCCATGGTCCCTTGAGAGATCTTGATCTCATTTTCCTGCTGGATAAAATTCCTGTTTTACTGCATGAGCAATTCTGAGATTCACGGAGTCAATAGAGCTCTGCTACCCCTGGATATTTAGATCAACTTTCCCTTTTGGTTAATCCCTTAGGCTGAGAGCATGTCACTTCCAGCATCTAGTGAGACAGGCTCCTTTATAATCAAGCTGTGTGCATCAAGCCAGAGCTCTACCTTAGACTTGGAATTAAAAATGAGGGTGACAGAGCATGGGTATGTTTTAGGGAGTTTAAGAACCATATATTGATATGTTCTTAAGATAAATGAAAGAGTCATACCTCTGGTTTTGATTTTCTCACCTGAGGGCACCAAATGTCACAGCAGAAGCACTTTTTCCAAGTACTTTGCAGACGGAGGAAATAATTTCATGTAGCATAATTAAAGGCTGATCTTGTCTTATGCAAGCTCAGATTAACCTTCTGGTGCATGCACCTAGCTCATACATCCCAAACAAATACCTGTCTGTCTTTTGATACTGCCTGGTTATCTAGAAATGCTCTTCTGTTTCTCCCATCTTCCTCTCCCCCAGTAAATGGCTTTAGGGCATGTTACTGCAGTGTATGATTCAGGATAGGAGCATAAACACTGTTTGGTGGCTGTTCTGCTATATCTCCTTTGTATATTGATGTCTTCAGTCTCCAGGTGGGTCAGTGAAGCTCTACCTAGGTCATTAATTCTGAAAAGAATGAGAATGATTGTGTTTTAATAAGAGATGTTAATTGCAGACTCTGGTAAATAAGTATTTACAGAACCCCCTCAGTGTGTTTTCACTACATCAGGAATTAATGTCAGGTGAAGATTTTTGTGTGTGAGATGTTTGGCTCATGATTGACATAGGAATTGAGTCAGAGAGATTGAAATAGCTCAGCAGTTATTGTCTATACAGGGAAGTGTGTTAAAAATAAATAAAAATATGAGTACTTGTAAAGAACTGGGACCTGGTTTTCTCTTCCTGCCTAAATCTGTAATCCTGCACTGAGCTTAGCTGTATTTAACAGCCTGAGAATTTGAATTAATGAGCAGTGCTGAACTCTTACAGATGAATCCTCCAGGTCTGCTATGACTATTCTGCAGAGGCCTTAATTTAGTTTGGGATTTTGTTTTGGTTTTTTTTTGTAATGCCACCAAACAACTTCAAGTTCTTTGAAAGGAAACTCCCTAAAACCAGAGAACAAAAGTGTAGTGCTTTAGCTTGCCACTTCTTTGCTTCCTGCTATTTTGATGCTGGAATTTAAGCTTGTTGAGCATCCTTAATGAAACAAATGAGACAGAATGAAGGATGTGTCATACCAGTTCAAAGTTTTTGCTGCTTCCCCAAGTGAAGTCAAATTGGAAGGCAGATGGAAGTTGTAAAGAAAGCAGGTTTAAAGGTTGTGTGGGGGCTGTTTACCAGAATATACAGGGAGACCAGCTTTTTGTTGTCTCTAAATGAGGTACGTGTAAGTCAAGGCTATGACTAAGACTGCAGTTAGCTGCAGCAAGAATAGCTTGTTGAAGTTGATTTTCTTGGGGTTTTTTTGCCCACTCCCATTTTTATCACCACAGTGTAGTCATAATTTTTCTCAAAGCTTGGGTATGAGAACATAATGTTCTTTGTGGAGTAATTAGGGTGCTCTTATAACACAAGCAAACATGCCTCACAGCTGGACACCTCTCCTTTAGAAATTACTTAGAGGGAATTTGATTTCAGAGCCTTATTGAGTAGCTCAAGGCAACAGAGATTCCCCAACCCACACTGAAGGCTGTTTTTAAACCATAGTGAGCAAGAGAATGACTACAGCATTTAAAAGGAGATTTACTTCACTTTGCACTTCGAAACCTAAGCCAAGATCTGTTGAGTAAAGATTAAGCCATATAAATTGAAGTGGTTGGATTTGGTGTGAGATGATTTCTATGGTTTAACTTAGCCAGCTTTGCTTTGCATTAGAAGATGTGCAATTAGAAGCACTAAAAGCTGGTAAAGAGAGGGTTGAAAATAAGACTGGTATCAGAGTCAATTTTTAGGGACTTTGAAAAAAAGCAGCTAAGGTAAGCCTCTTTATTCATAGCAGCAGCTCTTTGGATGTATCATTCATGTTTTCACACACTGGGAAATGGGATGTATTGTTTCCAGTCCTGACAAATAATTCTCATTACCGTTTTGCTGCTTTTCAGATGTATTATTTTACAGTGTTTGTATCTAGCCAATCTAAATCTTCCCATATTCGTAACAAAAGCCTAATACCATTTCATTTTTGAACTGTTACAAGATGTCAAGGGTAAAGTCTGGAGATGAAAGATGTTAGGACAAATCTACCCTGCAACTCTATTGCTGAGAGCTATCAGTTTTGTGCTGGGTTCGTGTCTCACATTTCTGTGTGCACACACCTTTACAGGCAGTAGCCACTTGTATATTTATGTTGCTTAAGACTTTCCCAGAGAAAGGCTTTTGTGACCTTTCTGTGAGTAGCATGAGGAGCTCTGTTGTTTGCAGAAGACTTTTGAAATTGAGCCATGCAGTCAGAGCATTACCTTTCTTTGTCCTGAGATTCCAGCCAGGCTTAGCTGAGGTATAAAGACAGCATTATCAGAGAAATATTTGCAGAACATGCATTTAAGCCTTCCAGTCTAAGACCAGGCTCCAGCTGCGGCCAAAGGGACATACTGCTGGGATAACCAGGACTAAACTGAAGGGAATGGGGCAGAGATCTGAGCTTCATGTCCCACTGTAATGTTAGCAGGTTAGGGCAGAGCATGATACCCCCAGCATATACAAAATTCTGCAGAACAGAAGCAGTGACAGTAACTGAGACCTCAAACAAACAAACAGTATTATTTCCTTTTCGAGTTTTTAAGATCAAGTATATATTGACCCAACTAAGTAGTTTAAAATCCCATATAATTATATTATTGTCTCTGCTGGATTTACTTTCAAATTAATTTTACTCAATGTTGTGGGAAATTAATTTTGAAAAGTCATTAAAAGCGCTGAAGTACTCCCAGTTTACATCAGTTCCTGCTATACGAGCCAAACCCTCAAAATAAATAAAATAAGCAATTGTGGAGACATTAGTAACAGTAGCTAAAGGGTTAATGAGCCTTTAATTGAGTCACTACTTGACCAGGCAAATTATAACCCTATTCAGTGTGTGCCATTTACACAAGTTTTCCATGATTTCTTTCCTAAGGTAATGGGCCTAGCAGTGAGCTGGCTGCTGCTCCTGCTATGCTTCGGCAGCTGTCATTTTGACATATTTTATGCTTTCTTTAGAAGAGAGAGGTTGATTGAATGTGAGAAAAGTGGAACTTTGACAGGCTGTCAGAATCCCTTGCAGCACAAACCTACCTGCCAGCTAACTTGTTTCAGGTTTATTTCAAAGGTTTCCAACACAAAATCTTCTATTACTAGCCCAAGAAGGTCTTAAATAGTTACCTTCCATTTTGTCAAAAATCTAAATTACGTAATTTTCCCTCCAAATTGAATAAAATTTCAGGAATTCCAGGTATCTCAGAGAGCAAAACCAGTTTCCCTTTCCCCTGCCCATATGCAAAGGCCTAGGTGGGTGAAAGACATACTGTTCTTTGCTTTCTTTCATTGTTTTTATTGCAATCAATTATTTGTCCTAAATTATGAAAACTCTTCTGATATTTTGAAGTCAGTTCATGAATTGGTCAGGTGTAAACATGCTGTAAATGATCATTCTTTAATAGGGGATCAAGCTGGGAGGAGATGCAGCTGTTAGTACTAATGGAATCAAGCTGTTATAATTAATAGCAGACAACTATTCACACAACACAGTCACCTATTGACTCATGTATTCACTTATTCAGAGCCATCCAGGCAGGGCAATCCCCACAGCGTGTTCAGAGGCAGAGGTTGGAATGGTGTCTTAAAAAAACCCTAGTTAGGGGTTTGAAAAGGCCCTCTGAGTGCTTTTTGCATTCTGAGGTATAAATGTATATTCCTGAGCTCTTGGCTCTGGTCTGAGTCACAGCCCGTGGGTGATGCCAGTGTGGGCTGATGGCCTTGCACAGATCCAGCGTGTTCTGGGTGTCCTGTGGTATCTGTTCTTGCAGGTGTGACAGGGCTGCTGGTCTACAGGGTTAAATGAGACTTGGGAAACATTCACGCAGTATCTTCTCAGCAGGGGCTTTTCATTTCTTTGGCCTGGAGTTTTCTGATAACTATGTCTCCAGCTAAATCAATAAATACCTGTAGAAACCGTTGGCTCAATTCACAGATGAGTGGTCTTTATGAAAGCCAAAAGTGAATAGAAATAAAATGATCTAAAAGAAAGGGACTTCTCATCATCCTGATCATCCTGAGAAACATGTTTATGCTGTCATTTTCACTTTGCTTGGTGGCTTGCATGAAAATAGTAGCAATATACAGTATTCATTTATCTGCAGTATCAGGTGCTTTTTGAGGCACATCCATTGCATTTTCTCTGTACCAGCTTTGGTATTTGCATTTACCTATGTTTGCAAGTCCTTTTGCCAATATGCATGCAGTAATACAGTTTTACTGATGAAAATCTCTTCTACAGTATATACAATGATAAAATCAAACCTTGCATTCCACTCTGGCCCACATGATGATTATCAGATACCATCACCTCTGGAATAGCTCTGTACTGTTCCTGTCAAAGAAGTCACAAAGCTGTCTGACTGAAAAGTGTACCTAGCTAGATACTCAGCCTGAATTCATGCTACTTACAGTCTCTATTCCTCCCAATGATTTAAGGAGGTTTATGGAACTATTTAAAACTAAATCATAACAGAATGATGTAAAAGACTAAGATTAATGCAATTTAAGTGACTGAGACACAAAGAGAATTATGTGCCTGAGAGATATACCAAGCATACAGGTGAAAGACACACACTGCACCTCCCACCCTCTCTACCTTTTGCATCCAATGTTTTTGCAGTAAGATTATCCAAATTATTCCTCACCAAAACACTCAGACTTCCAAAAATGAGCAAATATTATGCAGCACTGCCAGACACTATTAGTCAAACAGGTAAGGTACAGCAATGAAAAGTTTTTCTCAAGACAGTTCAGAATGCTTTCAGCAAGGCATCTTTGCTGCCTTACTGCTATGCATAGTAATTAGTTACAAATTAAAACACTTGGATTATTCAAACTGGGATTGGCCAGTTAATCATTGGAAAACCAGGAATTACTTAGAAGTCCACTCTATACTAGGATTCTTTTCCATCCAGACATTAATAGAAAGAGTGGAAAGTTTTGAATAGTGGTAGACGATTATATGGTTTCATTGCCTGAAAGAGACAGTTCAGAAGAAAATTCATTATAGGAATTCCACTGTCAGAACAACTGAGTGGTTTGATTTCATCTGGAGTGGCAAGATGTTGCTGAAAATGTAGTCAGTGAGCTAAGCTCTAAAAATTATCTGTGTTACCTCTGCAAGCCAAATGTGGCATTGGAAAACTAGCCAGCAGTCCTGTCTATAACTCCAGGCCATTTTCTCCACCTGAGAGCAGGAACGTGATGGATTAATTGCTAATGGTTATTATTCACAAAGAATCTGTTAGATTTATATATTCATAGCATCAGAAAATCATAACACAGCCCAATTCAAGATTTCAAATATTGATGGCCTACAAAGATTAAATTAGAAAAATAATAATTAAATTAATCCGTATTTTTACCTTTCTATATGAAATATTTTCCTTTTTAGAGATATATTTTCAATTGACATGTAAAAAGTAATTTCTAGAACTAGATTTCCATAGGGCTTTGTTTTCTTTTGTATTTCTGTACTTATTTGGCTACTCTTTTATCATTTGTACTTAATAGAGTTAAGAGTTGGGCATGTGAAAAACAAATATAGATTTTGAACAACTGTACAGTTTGCAAGATTTGCACATGAATCTATCTGTATGCAGACAGGAAACCATGTGGTACTCTGTGTAGAATATTAAAGGCAACACGAGGAGTGTGAGAATCTGTACAGAGTTTGTTTGAATGCTAATAAATCATGGAATCACTTTGTTTTCTGACCATTGGGACTTGCCACGTTGGAAATATTCACTTCAACACACAGAAGTACCTTGTGCACAATTTTTTATACTGCCTCAAATCATTGACATTTGGGTAAAGAGCACACATGTCCTTAGTGGCAAAGCAAAGCGAGTTTTCAAAGCACGTGCAGCACACTTATCCTTCCATCCTTCAGTTTGATGATGATAGTCGTAATTGCCTAATTTTAATTTTATTACTCTTACAGAGACATCTCAGAATCTTTGTGGTTTCGGCTGAAAGGGACTTCTGCATACACAAGTGTGCATGTGGGGGTGTGTTTGTGTGGTACTCAAGCTAAGGCTGCCAGTTTATTGAGAGTTAGATTTGGTATCTGTACATTGCATTGAGATTTGCATGTTGTATGTATATGTAGAAATATACACACATATATAAATTTGCAAGTATATATGCAGAATATTTATATATATGTGTATACACATGTGTAGGTGCATTCAGATGTACATGCATTTGGTTATATAGTTTTATTCCTTCCTGAAATCATATAGTGTATACTTTTACCAGAATCTCCCTCTAAGGCACTTTTGAAACTAAATGCATTGAGGTAAGGAAGAGGATGGTCCTGCCAGGCAGTGTTTTGAAGTGGAAATGAGAAAGAGCTAATTTTCTTCACAACAGTAGGCACAACCAAAGACCTATCAATATAGTAGAGGAGAGGCAGAAGAGGCAGAAACATGCTTTCATGTGAAATTGAAGTTGTCTAAGAATATCACTGTTGAAATCTTTAACATACTCCTCCTCTACAAAAAATGAGGAAAAATGACAAGCCTATCTTTTTCTTTTCCAGTTCAATGACAAAAATCTTCTTTAAATGCACTTTGCTACAGGGCAGCCATCTTACTTTTGAAACAAAAAATACCCTGAGTCCTTTTGGCCCTCTACACCATGGCATGAGAACACACAGACAAACCAACCCTCCTGGAAAAAAATGCCCTTAATCACTGTGATACTGTCCCTCTTCCTGTGCCAAGGGCCAGGCTTTTACAGGTAGGACTATTATTTCTCAATAGAGCAGAAAAAGATCTGTAGAACATGCAAGTTAAGGAAATTCCATGAGAACGTTCTCGGAGTCAGCACACAGAACCCGGGGACAGGTTCATGTCAGCTGCTGGTTCACTGTCCTTTGTTCTCCACCAAAATCTGCCAGGACTTAAATGAGTCCTTTGGAAGAGGAAGCACAGTGTTCGCTGTCCATCTGTAGCAGCATTTCAACATCCCAAGGGGCTGGAAGACCCTTGTCAAGTGTGAGGCTGAAAAGGTAGAATTGTATATTCCAGCCCAGTTTGTCCTTCATGCTAATGAAAGGAATTACTTTCCTATTCCAGCTGAAGGGAATAAGCTAGAGAGAACATGGATTAAAATGTACATCTTTGGTAACAAGGTAAACACATTTACATACCTCACTTATAAACACCTATGAGCATCTACTTGATAGTATCTGTATGTTTGCAAAAGGAGATTAATTTGAAAGTATAGAAGAAACACCTTTTTATAGCATTTCCTGGGGAAAAATCATTCTGGTGATGATTCTAATCACATTAATCCTCTTTCACATATTTCATTTGCTCATCCCAAGTGAGGAACTGGTTGAATTCTAAGGCCATTTCAGATTTGACAGTGTGCCACAGAGTAGAGAAAAACAAGCATCAAAGCCAAGGAAGCACTTTTTATCCCTCCCCTCACAGGAAAGATTTTATAGTAAACTTGGTCTCTTTTCCCTCACAGTCAATTTTCATGTTCTTTGCAGAACTCACATACTGGTCGTGTATTTCCATTTTCTCCAAGCATATTTCATGCTGTTGTAATTCTAATTACATGCATTTTTAGTAAAATACCAAATTGTTAATTTTCTTAATTAGCTTTGATATTTTAGCTTCCCCATCAATCTTTCAATCTTTCATGCATATTTTGGTTTGGAAGTGATATAGTTCTATATTGCATATACCTAAAGCAGTGTGTATTTTTTTCTTTTTTGTTGGCTTCATATTTAGACATGAACTTTTCATTTAAATGATGTAAGCCTAATTTTCTTTTTCCTCACTTTTCTTTCCTTCTTAATGGTTACTAAGGAATAATGATTCTTTCCAGAGCTGTTACAGGAATAATTAAAATAATGATTGAAATGATGATTTGTGGTACAGTGGTGTGAATGATACTTAGATACTGCTATTCATTCTCTTTGTTCAACTTCCTGGTAATGCTGATAGAATACTTCTGGTTTATATTCTCAAGGAACTTTCCTATGACTCTTGTACCCCCATAAGAGGAAGCATTTTGCAAACACAGTAGTGTTGTCTAGAACATTTTTAAAACTGGCTGAGTCTTGTGTCCTTTGCCCATACAGGCAGTGGTTTACAGAAATCCCATTGTTTGCCATATATCTGGAAAGCTTGGTAAGAGCTGTTCAGCTGTGGATATTAAGGTCTTCTTGCCTATCATGTTGGCACTGGATTTGAGATAGATACATAGATTTATCTTCATGCCAGATCACCAGAAGACTCAGGAGTTAGAGGATAGAAATTTTCAACTTTCTATCATGTAATGTCATAGGTTCTACCTAGTTTTTGATGTATGATATACAATTTCTATGCTTCCCATTGTAAACAGATACATAAAATTAAGAAACACACTTCCTTTAAAGGGAAGTACATTTGTATTAAAGAATGCCTTGCTATTCATTTTTACCAGCCAATAGCATCTGGGCATTTTCTGTCGACTCCCAGAAATGAAGATCTTAGAACTCAGAAAGCCAAAGAGGTGTAGAAATTTACCTCACCTTTTTTCTTACCCATGGAGGCTAAATGATGATTTGAAGAGCATGATGGAAAGAAAAGATACAGTTCAGCACAGGAGAGATTGGTGCATTTCAAATATTTTGAGTAAACAATGACAAGTAAACAAATGGCTTTATGGATGCTGTCTTCCTGTTCCCCACATTGGGTTTTGATAGGTGAGAAGAAAGTAGAGCAATAAGTAATTTATTCTCCAAAGTGAGTCAAATTTTCACTAAGAAAAAATGGATATTGCCACACTTACTTCTACCTGTCTACAGCTGAACATCGACCACATTAGATTAATACCTTGTGTATATTTATTGCAAGATGTTGGCAAGACTGGAAAGAATCTTTCCATATGAAAAACATATATCATTGATGATACTGGGTGCTCTTTTTTTTTTTAGTTTTGAATAGCAATAGACTAAATCCAGTGTAGAGTTCCAAGTACACTAAACACAATGTAGAGTAAGAAATAGGTTGTCCTACATTAGGAATACCATATTTTGTGCTTATGACAATGTAATTGAATTTAAAGTTTAAGGTCAGTGACTTTTTTATATTGTCAGCTGGTCTTTAGCTTGTAACAGCTAAAACTTGGTTTTCTTCCAGCAAGATTGGTTTAGATGGTCTAAATTGTCATTAAAAACCATGTGTAGTTCCTCATTTCTAGAAAACTAAAGTGCTCACTTAAATATCTCCTAACTCAGTTGTGTGTCCTGAGCCAGTGGTGCAGCACTATTTGTCTTCCAGTAACTGGACACGAACACCACTTCTGGACAGCCATAGGTCTGTACAGGGGCAGTGGCTTACAGAGCATATTTAGTTTTGTTCTTACAGTTCAGTTTTTCCTGCTTCTTTCCCTGATAAACTCTGTGTCTTCTGCTCACGTATGGAGGAAATTGCACTCCAAGACAAATGTGATTCTCTGTTAATATAAATGAAAGATAGGGAGCCTTTGAAAATGTTATTAGAATGTTTGTTTTTATAGAAGGATGGTTCTGGATTTGTTGCTCTAGGGAAAAACAAGATAATTCTTGGTTCATATTCAAATAAAACCATTTGAACCTATTTTTAAATCTTGTTCAAGGAACAGATATTTTTTTTTTTAATGGTTAGATCACTAGGAAATGGCATTAGTTTTGTAGGTTCGTTGCTCTTCTGTTTTACCAATGCCTTTACAAGGCTTCACTAGAGTTTTTCAAGTAGAAAAGATGCTGCACATTAGGCAGATTTCATGTTCATTTTTAGTGGTGATGATAGAAGCTATTTATTTTATTCAGTGGGTCAGATTTAAAGTGTTGGTGACTGTGACTGTGACTGAACTGGGAACACAGGTGGTGCCTGTGTTGGGTCAGGAGGATGTTTGGAGTTACCAGAAGACAGAGAGTGGCTCTGGCCTCTCTGGGAGTCCTGCAACCTGCACTTTTTCCACCATGTTTCCTTATAGGAGGATCCCACAACATGACCTACATGCTTCTGAACTGAGGAATGGAGGGAAATCTCCTCTTCCATTGGTGTGTGATGTAGCTTACCTTGCTTATCTTTGAAAAATGTGCGAGAATGAAAAGGACATAGAATGAACTTGGGATAAGTAGTGAATGAAGAGAAGGATTGGATGGTGGTAGTTTTTTCTTTGAAAAATAAACAAAAGAGAAAAATTTGCAAATTAGGGGTTTTTTTTTAGCAGCATTTTAATTGCTTAGCAAATGATAATATCAGGTGACTAGGGAAAGTCTGTTGAAAATAGGATGGGTGTAGAGTGATTTTTCATAGGTATATTTTCTCAGTTTCTATCAATCATTAGTTTAGATGATTTCTGAGGCTTAGAGCTGTTCTTAATAGACATAATCATTAATTATTTGCCTTCCCTGTGCTAAGAGTCCAGTGCCTTCACAAACTCCTGTGGCAGTGAGTTCTGTAGTTCAGTGTTGCAGTGTGACATGGAGCTTCCTTCATTTCGTTCACGCCGCCTGCATCAGCACTTGCCGTGGCAAGCACTCTGTAATTGCACTTCACTTGGTTAACAGGCTGTAATTAACCAGATACTTCCCAGAGCTCTTAAAAAATTAGTATCATATTTGTCAGCTTCCATTTCTCTGATACTTAATATAATTTACGTGACAGATAAGCAGTTGTGGAAGTGCTAATGTAGCTCATATATTAGTGCAATCTTCCCTTGATCCAGTGGAAACTTTTAGGTTTCACAACATCTTTGGCCAAGAAGCTCCTTAGTTTTACCCCTCTGCTGCATGAAGGACATCACCATTTGTTTTAGATGGCACAAACAAGTTTCATTCTAGAGCTGGTGCTAGAAGAGATAGTGAGTAGTTTATCCCTATCCCTTGTCACTCTGGCAGGAATACTTTTACAGACCTTTATTATATCCCTCTTAGATGGACAGAGCAGCCCTAGCTCATGTAGCTTCTGCTTTTACAGAAGCTGTTCCATAACTTCTAATCCTGCCCTGGAGAGTGTCAGTGTAAATCTAGATTGGGAGGTGACAGCATTGTAATGGGAAATAAGAATCTACTTCTCTAGTTTGTTAACTACCAAAAAAAAAAAAAAAAAAAAAAAAGAGAAAAGAGATTTGTGTATTTTTGGTCAGTTGAGTTGCAGTGAAGGCATTTGAGTTCTACTGCTGGCTTGTCAAGCATGTGATTTAATCACTTCTCTGCAAAAATATAATATCATACAGATTTGTTGTTATGATGATGATGATAATGATAGTAAATCAAAAGAAATGTGAGGCATAATGGGTTAATGTTTCTTAAGAGTACAGAAGGTCAGAAAAGGAGGACACTGGAAATGCAAAGTACAAAATTGTTTGCTATGTTACTTTATTATTATCTAAAACCAGGATAACCACAATATATTTGTGGGGCAGAGACCACAGATTTTTACAGCACTTCATATGCTCTTTACATAGAAATTCTCACATTCTTTGTGTTCATATATTTATGTCCTTAACCTGTAAATTATTTAGTTCCCGGGTAGTTCATAGATGCATACAAATATTATGTTTTCATATATAATATTGCAAAATCATGCCATCCTGCAATAAATCTCCTAGTTTCTGCTTAAGATCTGCATGGTAAAAACACTTGCATTTCAAATTTCTTTGTGGGAAAGAAAAGAAAGAGTCCATTGCAACTCACTCAATCACAGCTGCATTAATCACTTCCTGAATGACCAATTCAACTCAAATATTCCAATGAAGTATTTTAGCCTGTGCACAGCAATGATATTTAGATACACCACCTTTATTCATTAGCCCACTAACCATCCTCAGTAATTTTGTCTCATTAAGCATGGTCAGGAAATTTCTGAAGGAAACAGTCCATTGGTTTTCATTGCTTGTGTTAAGCAAATAAAGTCAAACTGATAGATAGGTGGTGACCCACATTGTCAACTGCTGTTTGAGTACTGGGTGGAGGGGAGCACCTTTTGCAGTATGTCATTTACTGAGGATTTTATAAAAACAGAAGTGTCACTACCTGAGTTCAGATTAGGAAACTCAACCTGTCATTTTGCAAAACTCTCCTTTTGCCCTACAACCTGCATTTTCATGTGGCTTTATATTATTTTTTCAATCAATAAAACTTGAGAGCAGTGCCTACTCGTTGAGATCTAAGGTTAAGTTCTACATGCTTTTTCCAAACAGAGTTCTACAAAAGGCTCCCTGATGACAGCTATTGATTAGGGAGCAGTGCTCTTCTCTGTTACATAGCATCGAGGGAACAAATGTGCCAACCACCTGAAGTGCAGTCAGGGAGTTATCCTAAAGGGAAGGGCAACACTGGGACATAGTGAGCCCCCAAGAACAGAGAGTGAGGTAACTTGTCTCTTAGTTGGAACAGGAATGGTGTAGAGTTAAAAAAGAGGAAATGAAAAAAATGTTGATTATTGTTGAGTAAGTAGTTACTGTAGCAGTAACAGAGCACGTGATAGACAGTAATGGAGCAAATGTAGTCCTAGGAGGAGGCATGGCACATGGCTGTTGGCTGTGTGACTATGGTTATGCCATATGACACTGGAGCAGGTTGTTAGCACTCTCCCTTTTTGCTGTGGTCACATAATGGTATCTCAGTTCACATTATCAATGCCACTCTGTCAAATGCTGTTAGAGGAATATTTTCCCAGATATCATTGGTTGCCTGTACTTTTAACTATATTCTTCTTGTCTGATCAAAGAGCCCACTAAGGCTTTTGGGCTCTTTCCCCAAAGAGATGTAAGAAAAGAAACACTAGGAATCTCAGGAATCAATGGCTCTTCCCTAATCACCTCTGCTCACTGTGACCATGGCTGGAGGACAAAGGATTTCCAGCTGCTGGTTTAGGTATGCTATGTGTATTATGTATATACCATGTTTCACTTTTTATGTTGTTGAAATCTCTGGGAAAAACTGGCAGGATTCTAAAACAGAAAAGCAAGGATTATGCACACCCCCTGAATAATCAAATGTCTGGGTATAAGACTGGGGTTTTACATTTTCACTGTATGAATCTATTTTACAAAATATGCACAAGATAGACAGTGAAGCAGTGCCCAACTACTCATGTGCCAAATGTTTTCTTATTTTGTTGGTTTGCTTCTGTAGCACTAACACTAAGCATCTAAATTAACTTCTGTAAAAAAGCCCTTGTCCTCCTAATACACTTCTTTACCAAAAGCTGAAATGAGCAAATGTGAGTGGATAAAGAGATAAGAGTAAGAAAAGAACCCCAAGGAGATCTTGACCCTGTAATCTTTGATATTGCAGCCCAGCATGTTAACATTAGACCACTGCATCACATTGTGCAGAACTGTGAGTTTAAAGGCCAATGAACTCTGCAGATTTTCCCTGACTTTAACAGTTACAGAAACACCTGTACTAAATATATTTGGACTGATGACTCAGTAGCCATCACAGGGTCCTTAAAAGCTGAGCTGTGGTACCTGAGTTACCTAGTGCAAATGCAGTGGGGATTTTTTTTTTTACTTACTTTTATGTTGAATAGATATCTGTGCTGTAGGATGGACAAACTGTTTTGTGACAAATAATTTCAAATGTGCACCACTTTTCTGAGGAGAGCACGTCAAAATCTAGCTGAAAAGACTGAGTTCTGTTTCTGCAGGATGGTAAAAGAATGGCTTTGAGTAAGTGTAGCTACCAGCACAAAGCAATCAAATCAGTATGTTCCTATTATAACTCTGTTTATCTCTTGATTTTTTTTTCTGTAAATGGACAATGACTATCTTGGCAGCATTGCAAAATACACCGTGTGTGTGTGTATGTATGTAAAGCACATGAGTGCACTCCATTTTTCTCACAAGGACTATTTAAAATATTTTGCATATTCAATCTCCTCTAACTTTACAATAACATCAGCAATGTGCTGTAAAGACACTTCAGGGAAGGGAAAGTAGATTGTTAATACTGGTGTATCACCTGCCATCTGGACACACTTAACACATGGTGAGATGTAAAGATTCAGCCATTTGTGGAATTTGATCCCAGAGCTCACTTTCAATCAGGTAAAGTCATGTCTAGACAGGCACAGATGTTGTATATACATAATGTAGTTCATTTAATTTATGGCTTGCTTGTGTTAGAATAATGCTGTATTGGGATTAGTGCAAACCCACAGTGCTCTGCTAGGTGAATTGGTGACATTCTAGTTCAAAGGAGCATGATCTGTGCCAGTGTCCCCAGTGCATGGCAGCACATAGAACAGCTTCATCAAGGTGGTATATTCCCATTGATTTAGATCACGGTTAAAGGAAGACAACGGAACAGTAATTTTGCTTATCATCGACCCATCTTGTGGGTTGTGCCAAAAAATCCATAGTAGTATCATCAGGGTTCTCCACAAAATAAATATAGCAATTCTGATGATTCTTCCAGTATATTGCAGACCAATGTTGATGTTTCATATTCCTTCTGCCTCCATTGTGCCTTTGGGCCCAGGGAGCATACACTTTTCCCTTACCAGCTTCAGCATCTATGGTTCGAACATGTAAGTGAAATCATGTCTAATATAAACAACTTTTAAAGGCAGAGAGTGGCAGAGTGCTATAAAACCCCAAAATCTAAGTACATTCTGAGGTATTCTGTACTGGAACACCTTCTTTTATTTACATGAATGGTTACATTTATGGAGGCAACCATAGTTAAAATACTCAAATTTCTCTGCAAATTCACCACATCCTCAAATATATTTGCATGGGCCTTTTTCCTATTCAGAAATACCCCAATTCTTCATTGGTTTTTCTTTACGTAAAAACGTAACTCTTCTCCAAATACAGATCCATGTTCTTGGAATGCACATTCAGTTAGCAAATGCAACCAGTGAAATACAAACTGTAACAACACTGCCAGGCATCCTGACTGATCCATGTATTGCTGTCTTTTTGTCATCCTTCAGCCCATGTCACTGTTGAGCAGTACAATGTATTAGTTTGCGTAGCAGCTCTCGTGCTAACTCTGTGCTGTGAACCTGTGAGCACCATACCAGTCCATTCCTGTTTCACATATGCAGCACGTATTGGCATGGAGAAGTTGAAGGCTGTATTTTGTAAATGTCAATTCTGAACCTAAACTTCCAGCTGCAGGATTAGGATTCCATACAGTGGGGTTATGGCATGAGGGCTGTGTTCATGCAGTAGTAGTAGTATAGGAAAAGCAGGGAGGAAGCACTCTGTCTCTGCAGGTTGAGATGGGACAATAAAAGGCTGGCAGAGGTAGACCAGTCAGTCTCTCCTCTCCATTGGCAGATGGCACTAAAACATTTCAGTCAGTTATGTCCACGCCCAATCTGGTTTTGTTCTAAGGGAGCTGTAATCCTCCAGAGCCCACCATCTGTTCCCCACACTGCCATACGCACGATGAGGTAGGCATGTACATCCTTCAGGGAGAGATGGTGGCATCCATTCCCAGAACAGGGCTGCTATGCACCACAACTGGGGATATTGAAATGTGCTAAAAATTCAGCGTTCGCCATCTACACATAGCATCTCTGTTATACATCCTGTAGCTCAAGAAACAGAGCTGTCTATTGCTTGGCCATTTCATTGATCCCCAAAGGCTGGATGTTGTCTGGAATATGCCACTCAAAAGTTGACATTTAAAGTGTAAATTTAGCATTTGTCAAAAATTGCAGTCTGTATGTGATATCTTTCCTAGGAATACATTACTCTTACAAAATTTTTACCTAATGCCAAAATACCCTTGGTTACCTCTAACAATAGCAAGCTTATCTACTTTTCTATTTCTGTAGCTATAGAAGGCCCTCATGAGTTTCTGCAAAATAGTAGCATTGCACCTCCTTATTGCTCTGTTGAAGATGACATACCTTTCTCCTGCTTTTGTTACAGATTCAGGCTGCCTTTCATATATCAGAAGCTCTATAAACAAGGCGAGTGGTATAGAGTTTTGTACCTAATACATCAAGATGTAGATAAGGTCCATAGCAAATGGAACACAAATTTGAAATGTGTAATGGGGAATTAAGTTTCAAATATTACTTGGAGTGATGCTGGCTGATTGACAGCCACCAGGAAAAAAAACATCTCTCAAACTCCTAGAAAATTAGTGTATTTGTCCTTTTTCATACTTGTTTCAGATTTTATGGCTACCCATGCTGTCTTGCCCCACAGGATATTAAATAATAACAGTCTTCAGGCAGCCAAGAGAAGAACTAATTGTCGTTCTTCTTCTCCTTCACCGCTGCTGCTGTAATTGGAAGCTATCTCCTTATAATTGCATCTGTAGTGAATAGTAATTATAATTCTTATCATTAGCTTTTTCTTTTAATTAGGTTTTTTGCCCTTATAAAAATACTATTTTGTACTAGTTCTTGTCCAACTTTAGAATACAGAGACAAAGAAATACACATGGTCTCTGTATTAGCATCGTTACTGTGTTGTTAATTGCAAGGGTGGATTCTGCACAACTAACAGTAAACTTGTGACATGATCAGTAAAATGGAGTAAGGGAACAGCTGGAGAACATGAGTTGTGAACAGGAGAGCAGAGCTTTCATTTTAGTCCTTCCTTAGTCTCTACACAGAGTGCTGAACATAGAGTCTGAATATTACAACTGAGTGTTGCTTTGAAATTCATTTAGATCAAACTGAATCACTTAAAAGAACCAAGAAAGGAAGCTTGCCAGCTCTTACTCAAATCAAACAGATATACTTTTTTAAAATAATTTTTTTACATCAGTTTTTTGGCATATATTAAGAATAGGAGCAAACATTCCATCACCAGGGTATAATCTATACAGAGCGAGCATGGTGTAAACAGACTCCTGGGCTCTCTCTGGAGTGTTTTGTCCCAGGCAGGAGTGAAAGTTAGTCTCATCTCTTTTCCAATAGCTCCATTTTGTTACCAAAAAATGTTAATTTCATTTAAAAAATGTTAATATTCTGGAATTATGCTGCATGATGCAAGAGAGAGGATGACTATGAAGTTTTATTTAAGTCAGAGTTTCCTTTCCCTATATATCATATAAGCATGAGGCTCTTACCTCTCTGCTCACAAACAGAAAGTGCTGATAGCTTTAGCAAATAATAAACCATATTTTGACTGCCAATTTGAAATTTAATTTGAGCTGTAAATATTCATTAAATACTTTATTACTGTATGTTTGAATATTCTCTGTATATTTTGTAACATTCATTTGTAGGTCTAAACAGCAGCATAAGATTAGACTTGCAGCATCCAGTTAAGTGAATGCTGGTTATTTTATAAATCACTCTTCTAATCTAATATTTAAACTGGACAGGAGGAATGTCTGTAGCTGCAAAGACCTGGTGAAAGGGGCTGCAATGCAGAATAAGCTCCATAAGCACATTCCATATAGATTGACAATACTTGCAGAATTTAGTTTTGCTGCACTTCTTGCTGTATTGTTACTCAGACTAAAGCTGTGTGCCTTTTTTTAACTATCACTTTGCATTTCAGATGTACTAGAAATCTCCTCTCCTTCTCATTTTTCAGCTTAGTCCTAGAATTGTAAGCATTCTTAAGACCTTGAAAACCCTAATTTTCATCTGACACATATCTTCTCCCAACTCCAAAATCTGGCACTATAAATTTAATCAAAACTTCTTTTTATTAGCATGGTGCACTAAATACATATACAACATGTGTTCGACATTTTCATTGCAAAACACAGACCATGTGTGCAGAAAACTGCACTGTGAGTCGACTTACCTGTTTATTTACTTCTATTTTTCCCTTGAAAAAAAATGAAAGAATGGGCAGATGCAAAAGTTTAATTAAGAGGAAGCTTTTTTGGCTTTCTCTTCATAAAGGAGAAAAATATATAAAGCTACAAAACTTCTCTTGTCTTCCTTTTGTTTTGGAAATGGTGTGATTTAACTCATCTATAAACTCTATATATCTCCAAAGTCCTGTTTGTATATCTATATATATACAGATAGTTTCCACTCCTCGGATGAAATCTTGTATGCCAAGATGCAGCCTTTAGGGAATTTTTAACGAGTTACAAAACCCCAAAGAACAAGGATTCATAACAGAAATGCTGACACAGCATTAACTAAAGTGGTGCAAAAAGGCAGGATCCAATCTAATTAAAACAACAGAAGCCCAGGATGTCAGTGTCTAAGCAGCTCTTCTTGACAAGTTCTCTGGTTTTTAGCTTTATTGCTTTAATAGCATCAACTGTTTTTTGTGGGTGGTTTGTTGATTTTTTTTTTGTGGGGTTTTTCTAACAGATGTATTAGAAAGAGTTTTCTAAAACTGCAGCAGAGGGCAAAACAGCAGTGAAATGATTGAAGATGTGCATTTGAATCAGTTTGGTTTATAGGGATTACTTAGACTATATGAAAATCCATGAAGGTCATAATGACATTTATGTCATTCTAAAACTGATGTGTGCTATTTTTTATTCCCTTTCTACACTGAATAATAAACAATTTTAAATGTGCTGTTGCTTTATAAAGGAGTTGTATTCAGCTTTTAGTTTGAAGGAAGCTTTTTTTTTAGGAAATATATTATTTGTAATCTAAATTCATACCTTTTGGAGCTAAATAACATTTTTAACTAAGCTGCAATGTCAATAGAATTAAACCCAAATATCTATTCCAGCAAATAGCTAATATGGTGGGGTTTTTTTTAAAAATAGCATTTATTGGGGAGCTTTAAGCATTTTTAAAAAAAAACATTTGAGGACTCACTTCTGCTGTCATTAGTGCCTGAAGTCTGAGAGTCAGAAAACACAGGCATCTTCCATTTCATCCATGCCATCTACAAGTTTCCTCTTTAAAAGTGTGACTTTGATTTGTTATAGGCAAATATAGATTAAAAAATCATAGATATAAATAAATGCTACATTATAGTTTTCATTAGGTATCTGAATTTTATCAGTCAGACACCTTGTCATAGGAACTACAAAAAAAAAAAAGTTGTATTCCTAAACTACCAAAATAAGATCACATTCAGGTCTAGCAACCACTGGCCCAATGGCTTTAGTGTTCTGCATTGAAACTTTTTGTCTCTATAATTTTTCAACTAGAAACTAAAGGGTGAAAGGAAAGTTAAGATTCACAGAATTCTAACTTACAGAACTGTGGGCAGCAGTGAAAATATACCACTTAGTATAATCAGGTACCTTATTAACTGAGAATGTTTCACAAAGCATTTTGTGATGTGTTAATTTATGCTTCCATGCTCTTCTGACTCTGTCTTACTAGTTATTTTATAGAAACAAATTCCTTCTCACATTTTCTATCATAACTAATTTGGTCTAATTCATTAGTCTGTATTCTTTACATAAGTGAAAGTCAAGGTTTACAGCTCTTACTTAGCCAATGGCCTTTGTCCCATGTGCCCATGACCAGCTCTGACCAGCAATCTTGCAAAAGTTGTCACCTACATGTCCAGCTTGGCAGATATCAGTAATTGTGCTTCTTTTCAAATGTTACGATGACACCAGTTGCATCTAAAAGTCCAAATAAATATAAAACTTTTGCATTGTTTCATAATGCAAAAAAAAAAGTCATCTTTTGATCTTTAGGGTTTTCCAGAGTCCTTTAACTGAACGGGCTGGTCATGGCTACCATAGGAACAAGACTTAGAGGCCATTCCAGTTTTGTATCACCCTTAACATGTTTGACTCAGATGTAAATTTATGCATAGGAAAGAACTTCTTTTCTGGGGGAGGAAAAAGAAATTACGTATTGAAATGATTGAAAATCAATCAAAGTTAGGTAAAGAGAATCACATTGCTCAAACTGTTTGGCTTAATGCTAGTAAAATAGTTCTGGTGGTTTTCCCAGCAATTAGAAGACTTTTCTAAAATACATTCCTAAATACTTATGCAAAAGAAGCACGCACAGCATGGAATAGATTTATTAACCATCTTTTAACTTCAAAGCTTTTTATTTTTACATAATTTCTCCAGCATAAGAAATTTGGAAAAAAAAATCCTTCTGAACTTTGTTTGGGTCTCTTAAAATGCAGTAATCGGAGTTGATCAGCAGTTGGTAAAATTAATACAAGTAACTGTTTATTCACTGTGGCTCCAGTGCAATCCTACAGCTTTGACGAATTTCAAAACCTCACCAAATATAATTATATCCTCAAGATGTTAATGAGTATGGGGGATAATGTCAATAACATTCCTTGCCCACGGGTGGTACAGCTGGAATGGGGATCAATCAGCAGAGGTCGATTCTCAGTTGTAAATTGTGTCCCAGATTACATAAAGAATTACTAGAAATTTGAAAACTAGACAGAGATTTCCAGGATTCAAGAGTTCATATTCTTATTTTAAGCTTAATGAGAGCATATTATACACAAACAAAATGATACATGATACACATTGCTTTTATTAAAGTCATAAAGAACATTACTAAGGAGGTTTTGACATTTTTCAGATATTTCATTTACCCAGGAGAATTTTGCTAGTTATATCCATGTGTTGCTACTAGGATAACACCCTTTTAAACACTCATACTCTGGTGTAATAGCATTTTTCTCTGGCTTAGCTAAAAGCTTTTCCTAGGACTGAAAAAAAAAAATCTGCAAAGCTGATGCAGAACCTTGTTTGCAGCAAATATATTGATTTAAACCTACATGTCAGGTTACATGGAATTTTCTGCTGTGAAATAGGAACTCACATCAAATTTGGAACTTATCAGAGTATGAGCTGATGTTAAGACTGAAGTATCACAGAACAGAGTGGTCCCAGAATATTGACACTCTTGAGACAGAATTGGATACTCAGCCTGTGATTTTTGCTTCCTCAAAAACCCATGAAGATCAAACCCGTGGACTTAACATTTCAGCAGATATTTTAATGCAGCGGCTAGAGCTCTCATCTTGCTTTGTCAGCTGCCCTGAAGGCTTGTTGAGAGGTTGAAATGAGAACTAGGTGGAAAAATGCAATGCTGTGTAGAGGTCCCTGCCATGCTAACAGCTGACCTGCACTGTTCTGGATGCAGTGCTCGTGGTGGCACAATGCACAGCTGTATAGGTACTCTCTGCCTCTTGGCTGGGCTAAGCAGTTGAAGGAAAACACAGGAGATGGTTATATTGTCTTAGGTACACAAACCCTTTCTTCAGGGCTAGTGCTTGTATATCTGCACACCATGGCGTGATGTTATGCAGCCACATCAATGACTGTAAAAATCTAGTTTTAAAGTTAAAAGCAACTGCTTTGCTGCATCTGGATGTTCAAATTCAATGAAATATTGTATTTGATACAGGCCAGTTACTAGTTAGAACTGTTAGACGGTTTCTCTTTGCAGAAGAGGTTTCAGAAGAATTTGTTACCCATGCAGTGCTCATACAATGGTGAGGAAGATTCATTTGGGTATGGGTTAGAGGATAATGTTAACTAACACAGCAGGAGTTGTATTATCTACCACTGTTGTCCAAGTTTTCTGGATATATCCTGAAATGCTTTCCTGTCAGTGAAATATCTAGGGATTTGCGTGTTCCTCAAAGAGGCCAAGATCTGTTTATCTGTGCATTTATGCAGCATGAATCATGAATGTGCTCCTCAAGTCTTTGATAGAGTTGGTGAATTAAGAAGGTGGAATGAGAGTCGAGGTAGGGTGGGAGGAAGATCTGGGGATGATGGAGTCCTATAGCTGATGACACTCAGCAAAGGAGATGTACTTTCCAAGAGAATAGAAACAAAATCAAGTGCTTCTATTGCACAGCATTTCTGAAGAGAAGGGCCTGTTTGCTATAGAGTGCTTACTTAGCAGCATGGTGGCTCATACAGTACTGCTTCTAAATGACACAGAATGCCTTCCTCTTGTTTGAGGAAAATCCAGCAGGTTATAAAGTGTATTTCTGGGTATCCTACTGCTTAATAACAAAGTAGAACTGAAAATGGTCAAGAAGGGAGAACTGAAAATGAGAAAATAATGAAGATTTTTCTATGTGTGCATTAGAAGAGATTAAGCTATGCTTTCAGGACAGGGAAAAGCGGAACATTTTTGTTAACAATCCTCTTTGTTTTGTTGTGTGTTTCTTTGCATATATGTCGATAGTCTTTTATGGCATTTTTTGTTCATATCACTTGTGTTAGCATGATAAATTATACTGGCTTTAGTGAAGTCTGTATTTGTACCAGGTCACTGACCAAGGAGGGAAAAAAGAATTAAAGGAGGGAAAAAAAGGAGGAAAAGAAGATTCTCAGGGCTTTGGAAGGGCTATTACATTTCATAAAGATAAAGTCCATCAATAAGCATTTGCCCAATGGTCTTAAACTGTTATAATGCACTGAGTAAACAGTGTGCCAAAATACTCTGTGTATATTGCTGGATAAATCAGATGCATTTAAAGTCCCTAAGTATAATGAACTTCATTTTTTATCCTAAGTGCCTTAGTCCTCATCTGCCCACCATGACTGGTAAGGGAGGCCCAAAAAGTCAAATAGGAAATATTTCATTTCTCTTGTACAGAGAGCAGCTGAGGCACAGCTATTTCAACTGGGATATTCTGCACTGCTCCTTGTAGGAATGCTGGTGACAGTGCATCTACTAAGGGCATCTGGCTAGAATACATGAATCCACCTGTTGAAAACTCTGTCAAAAATGGTCATTTAATATGTCTTACATAAAAACCCCAACCCATGATATCTTACAATTATGTACTTCAGAAGAGTTTGCAACCTAAAAAGAAATACTGAGACTGTTTTCTGTTTTAAATGCACTTGAATGATTGCAATTCAGCATAACTTGGAGTTATCCCCCAATTTCTTAGGTTTTCTACAAAGAAGTAAATACCTGACATCTCATCTCATACTTGTGTTTGGGCCTCTCCCTGCTGTGCCTAGCACAGTGGTAGTCCCATGAGCAGTGGCTGAATCATTGCTGCATAGGAAGAGTAACAATAAATGAAAAATATGCTCCCAGCAAGAATGAGCCAAATCCCTTCCCTTCTATGAAGCCATAGGACAAGAATGTTTACAGTATTCGCACATTCTTTGTCCATGCATCTGCCATGCCAGGGGCCTCTACAGGGTCACCCAAGGAGCAAATGTGTTAGCACTGGTGTGACACACAACCCCCAGCAATGGCACAATGGCACAGCTCTCTGCACCAGTGGGGTCTGCTGTCAAGCCACATGATACCATGGGAAAGAAGCAGAGAAATGGAGGGATTAAAATTTGAACACTCTTCCTCTAGCAAAACAATACCTCAGTAAATAGAAAACACTGCTATTTTATCCCAAAGAAGTGTAATTTGAATCTCTTTTCTCTTTGAGAACCATGCTGACTGAAACCTCATCGAACAACTAGGCACATATGGCAGTAGCCTGCAATGGTTTGGGCTCTTACATGAATGGACACAAATGGATTATCAGGAATTTCCTAGGGTGAGATTTCTGCCAGGCACCGTAAAGGATAGCTATGTGGATATAATTATAGGAATTGTAATAAAAACATTTTTCTAATTGATTAGTTGACCAATTAGACCAACATGTTGATCATGTTGTTCATGAGCATCAATAATTCAAAGTAATCAGTGTGATATTTTGGTTTACCACCTGGTGATTTTAAAACAATCCCATCTATCATGGAAGTGACCTATAGAAACAAAAGAAATTAAACCAATAGAATTTTATAGAATTTTAACTACATTAGAAATCATTCAAAGACTGCAGAATTGAATAGAAAATATTAGTCTCCTGTAGTGTTTTTGAGTAACCTGCCAAATCCAGGAGTTACAATAAATAGGTTGTTGGAAAATTCTCTTGAAAGGATTTATTTTCTCCAATAAAGTGTAAATTTCTTCTCTAAAAACCTGTATTTCTGTTATGAAACCCTAAAGATTCAGAAAGAAGATGACTGGTTTTGAGTGGAGTAGGACTGCTTCACGTTGCTTTGTAGCTGTCCGAACACATTGGGGGATCCACATCCAACAGGCTCCAACAGCTATTTCTGTGCTTTACTTCTACATGGGTTCCAATTTATTTTTCTGCTTAAGTCAATATGAAGTCAGAAACCCAACTGCATCCCTGGGTATGAATGATGGTGGCTGTCAGAATGGGCTCTATCGTCATTACAGGCGAGAGTAAATCAGAGCAGTCCCAAGGTTGTAATAATTTATGCTGGTGACATTTACCCTCGGTGGCTGGGGATTATAATTTACCAGAAAGTCATGTTTTCCCCCAATTTACATTGCATTAATCATTGCATAGCTAAACATAAAGATCCAGCTTCAGGTCAGTTCCACGTCATATCAGCTACCAAAAAAACCCTCTAAATCAGCTGCTGACTTCACACATTGCCTAGTTCATCTGTGTTCAAATATGCAGATTCAAGGAAAGGGGTTTTTTTTAATCAATTACATCTTGTTTATAAAACACTCAGCAATGTGGAAAGGCAGATTTAAAATAATTTCAAACTTCCTGGCAGTAAATCAAAGCTTAAGTCCAGGCAAATCATTAGTTGTTTTTATCTTCAAATTTAATAGCTGTATTCTACACTGTATTAGTGGCTTAAGGGCATTAAGGTTCTTAGTGTCTGTAAACTACATTGTTGGGACTTGTTTTTAAATATTTATAAGTCTACTATTAAGAACAAATCATTTTCTCAATCTATTTCACTAACAGAAATTATTTATAAGTATATCATTAATTATTTAGATTTTCCTGGTATTATATTTGCATTAATAATTAAATGCATCTAATTATTAAATCATATAAATAGGATTTAGTTTCATTGAGGAGTTGAAGTGCAAACAGCAATTCTATCACTGACTGTAAACATTTGAAATGAGATACTCTTCAGTAACAAGCCTCGCTCTTGCTAGAAGCCATGACAGTAACCTCCTGAGGTAACTTACTCTCTCAGTGGCTCCTGTACATAATTACTGCTCCTGTGACAGGTTTTGGATTCTACCAACCAGAATGAGCTTTGTCCACCTCTCAGTTATTACAGTGCGGGTAGGCAGTGTCTTCACACTGTCCACCAATGACCTCTGTTCTACCTAATGGCAATTATCCTTTCTTGGCCAGATGAAGACCTGATTCACACTCCAGCAACTTCAGCCATGTCCTCATTAAAATTTTCATAGAGTGCCACAACTCAATGGTGTGTGATGGTGTCTTAATCCCAGAGGTTATAACCCATCTCAAGGGGTTATTTGATTTCTGCTGTACCCCAACATGCACATTTCTGCCAGTCCCAGCACTATCAGCTTCCCCCACTCAGCATTTCCAAGCCTCGGAAGGGTGAGGTTCATGCTCCCTGCTGTACAAGATGATGCAGTTAACAAGTGGCTCATTTCTCACTCATTTGTGTCTTGTACAAAATATAATTACGTGATGAGTAAAATGTAACCTGTTTCAGCCCCTGATTATGACAAACTTAGACTAGGTTCAAAAGCCTATCATTACCTATATGAAGTCTGGTGATTACAGTTCTTCAGCATAAACCTTCAGCAAATACAGTCCCACTGCTATTCCTAGTCTTTCCATTCTGAGGGATTCCTCACGTTCAGTGATAATGTGCCCATGTGTGCAACTTTTGCAGAGAATAGACATAAAATCTTTACATTTTTTGAAAATGTGAAATGGCTATTTTCTAGCATTATTTGCTGGCATTGGAAACAAATCAGCATTTTGAACCTGTACCTGAAGACTTCAGGTCTGGACAAATGAAAGCTGGTTTTAAAGGATTTTCATTTTTTACATATTTAGGTGGAATCAGAACTAGTGTGTCCTGATGAGGACTATACACACCACTGTACACACCACTCCTGAGAGGTCTTTTCAGCTTTCTCTCTAAAGTGTCTTTGGTTATAGCCTAATTAATCATAGGCTAAAACTTTCTAGTAAATTACAGTGTAGACTTTCCAAATGGTGTTTTCTGTTGTTCATAGCAAATAAGCATCTGTTATAAATAGCTGCCCTTGGTTGAATGCAGACATAAAATGTTCATAAATGTTTATTATAGCACTCCATGTTTTCAGTGCCAGCTTGATATTTTCTCCTCAGGTCTTTATTTGTTAATGTAATCCTGAAATCTTCAATTGGTTTCTTTATTCTTTTAACCTATTTCCATCCATGCTGGTTTATTGCAAAATAAAAGTAAGAATAATGTCAATGGTTTCCCACACAAAAGGACCCAAGGGAACACTTTAGGACAATCTGAACTACAATGAGAAAAAATTGAGCTGATACTAATTTATATGAACTTTTAATTTGAGGATAATACTAGAAATGAATCATAATCTTCAAGGTGAAGAAGTACATTAGCTTCCTAACTAAGCTGCTTTAACCTTAACAGTGAGAGTGACATTAATTACTTGCCATAGCTGTTTATCATTGTTTCCAATGCTAAAAGGAAGAATATTCTTTTCAAAAGATGTTGCATTGGCAGAGTATTCAAACAATGAAGAACATGCAATTGGGATAAGAAGAAATGTAAGAAATCTTCTCATCTATGTGTCTTAAATTCAAAAAGACTTTTCTAATATGTCTGTAATTTTTCTTTCTTTGACAAACTTTTGCTTTGCTTTATTTTGGGTTTTGGTCATTTGGTTGGGTTACTGAAAATCTGAATTGTAATCACACAAACTGGGGTGAAGAGATACAAGGCTGACTTGAATTATGCACCCCATGGGAAGTAAAGAGTAGAGTGTGTGTTGTCATATAATCATACAATCAACTGGGTTGGAAGAGACCTCAAAGATCATCGAGTCCAACCCTACCATGGTCACTAGACCATGGCACTAAGTGCCACATCCAGTCTCAGCTTGGAAACCTCCAGGGATGGTGAATCCACCACCTCCCTGGGCAGCACATTCCAATGTCTGATCACTCTTCCTGTAAAAAATCTCTTCCTAATATCCAACCTAACCCTCCCCTGGCAGAGCTTGAGTCTGTGCCCTCTTGTCCTGCTGCTGGTTGCCTGGGAGAAGAGACCAACCCCCACCTGACTCCAACCTCCTGTCAGGGAGTTGCAGAGGGTGCTAAGGTCTCCCCTGAGCCTCCTCTTCTCCAGGCTGAACACCCCCAGCTCCCTCAGCCTCTCCTCATGGCACTTGTGCTTGAATTCCTTCACCAGCCTCGTTGCTCTTCTCTGCACCTGCTCCAGCACCTCAATATCCTTCCTGATCATAGTCCTGTTCTGTTAGCAAGATGAAATGCCTAGTGAACTTCAGAAGGGAGCACACAAAGAGATTGCAAGCATCATGCCTTAATGCTTTTATGTTACAAAGAACTCTAATTGCTCCTGCAGGGATGGGAAGTCAGAAATTAGAAAAATCCTAATTGCCCTCAATGTAATCTCAATAAACTTCAGCCAAAGCTATCTAATTTTCTGTCATATCAGTCTTCCTTGATTTGACTGTGTACAGCTGTTGCATTTAATCCTAGACTGTGAATTACCTCAAGATCTTTTTAGTTTTTCATGGTTTTTCCTGACTCAACACAGTTTGCATCTCTATGCTCTTTCTGTTTCCAGTTGTCTCAGTTTATGTTATCAGATTTTCTTCTACCAAAGGTACTTTGCTTAAATTATTTATGCATAGACAATTTTGCTCATCAAGTCAGTTACATCAGTCTTCATATGTACCCAAAGACTCACTGAATCTCTTTTGGAGAGGAATACAAGTACATACTGTGTTTATTGGTTGCAGGTTATATATTCTTCATGACAAATTGTCCTAAGTAGAATAAGTGCAAAGAGTCAGTGAAATGTCATGAAGATCCTGCACATCAGAGTATGATCAAGTTTGAGCAGGTATCACTCTGAGTGCATATACACTGAAATTCCTGAATCACACAAACAAGGTCTAAAATAAGCACCTCAGATAAAAACAAGAGTAGCTTCAGTAGTCCATGGTTTAGCATAGATTTTAAAAACCATCCAGAACCCTACCTAAATAAGCAGGCAGCAAGTGTTCCCTGAGTTTTCTGTAGCAATGCACCTGCAATGACCCTTGCTAAGCTCATTTATAACTAGTTCAGGTGCATCTACATGAGCTGTACTAGTGAATTTGAAAAATATATCTGAGCTTTTTGTATAGCCAAGCTCTGTGAGATGGTGTCATATTAATCTATAAGTTTACTTGTTGATTATGGGCCTACTAGGTGTAAAAAAAAAAAAAAAAAGAAAAGAAAAAAAGTATTATTTTCTGGACTTGTCAAAATAAAGTTATAGAAACACAGAATGGTTTGGGCTGGAAGGAACCTTAAAGATCATCTAGTTCCAACCCCTCTGCCACTTGTAACCTGTTCCACTAGATCAGGTTGCTCAGAGCCCCATCTGATCTGACCTTAAATACTGTCAGGGATGGGACAGCCACAGCTTCTCTGTGCCAGTGCCTCACCACCCTCACAGTAAAGAATTTCTTCCAAATATCTAATTTAAACCTACTCTCTTTCAGTTTGAAGCCATTCTCCCTTGTCCTGTCGCTACATGATCTTGTTACAAGTCCTTTGCTTTAGGTACGTAATTGTTCCGTGTCACCCTATATTCACCCCACTCCTGCTTCACTGTCAGTGTTTAGATCTGTCAAATGGTAAGGCCACAAACATGGGTATGTAATATTATTAAAGCTGGACACATGGGCAGAAATAGCAGCAGCAGATTGGAAACAGTGCACTCTTGTCAATAGAGATTTTGCTTCTCTGAACTCTCATCCAATTTGCAAGTAATTAAAATTTAATGCTCTTTAACATGATTAGGTAAAAATCTTAATCATAAGGCAGATTGACCTGCATGTCTGATAGACTGAAAAAATGCCACCTTACACAATTTTCTTCTGATTACAATTCATGATGGAAATGGTTATTTGGGAATGGGATTCTGCACTCTCTGGACACAAGGGTGACAACAAGTGGCTTTCAAATTTGATTGAAGCACTAGAGCCAATTTAGGTCATCTTAATGAAGTGTGAAGTACTACCCAGCTGTACTTCATTGTCAGAAGACATCTAGGGTTTCTAAGCTTGCTTATCTTATAACCAATGATTTTTTTTAAGGGAAATTGGTGGAGTACGTTTTCACGTGAAAATATCCTGAGAGTGGTATTGGATCTTGATCAAATCTATGTTTGAAAATGAGAAGATAAAGTTGATTATTAGTAGGATATTAGTGATAGAATATCGTATATATTCAGATTTGTCAATTATAACCATAGATTAGAAAACAGAAAAAATTTCCATGTCTTAGCCAAAAGGGAAGTACTGAAACATTTCCAGAGCAGGTGGAGCATGAAGGAGACTGTATAATATGATAGAACTATGAAATTAATGAATAAAAGAATAGAACTTGTGACCTTTGTCTTTTGGGTGTTCAGTGTATCCTCAGGAGGGGGATGCTGAGACTCTTAGGTGTCATTTGTTGATTGTTGCTGGTGCTGAATTGATAATGACATTAATGAAATCCGTGCTTGAAGGGTTCAGCTTGGAGACTTAACCTGGCTAGAAAGAGATGCTGAAGGGTTTCACTAACATGCCTAAAGATATTAAGAAATTGCATAAGTGATTAATTTGGATACCTTCCTTTGCTCAGGATTAAAATGGTCACTAGAATTGTTTCCCAGAAGAAAATTTTCCCCATGTCAAATTGGATTTGGGATGGATAGATAATAAAGAAGTTTGCCTTTCTCTGTAGCTGGGGAGCAATTACCTTTTCTACTGTTGTAGGGACAAGGAGTGCTGGTAGTGCCTTTGATAGCACACTTTTCCTACATTTGTGCCATAGCCATAAGCCTGTTGGAGAACACTGCATGTGCCATGTTATGTGGGATGAGGGTCTGTGGCTCATTCTTGTGAAACCATCTTTTCCTGGCTGGCTAAAACTTCTGTCTGATGGACCCTTTCCATCCATGTGTTTCTGTGCTCTAAGATCCAGGCCTGTAACAAAGCCCCAGGTGCAAATTCCCCATAGCTTTTAGATTCAGAGATGCATTATTAATTTACGTGTTATAAGGGATGGGCTGAAGATCCTCCTGCGTGCAGATATCCTGACTTTGTCTTATTTTTCTGTTACACTGACAGCTATCCACTTTGGGGAGGGGGAATATAGCTTTCTCCATAGTTTTTTGATTCCTACTGAACATTAAGCAAATATTGCCATTTAAATATCTGTTATAATGTCAAGCAGTTCCATGAGAGGTAATAGCTGGTTTAGATCTGATTATTTTATACATGAAGTTGTAGTTGTTTCTCATCTAAGCATTATTTTCCATTTATCAGCACTGATTTTCCCATGCCATTTTATCACTGAGACACTAAATATCATTACATATTCTGTAAATTGTCTCACCTTTCAATTTTGCTGCAAGTAATACATTTATATCATTAGAAAACAATCCTTTCCAGGGCATCTGTGAACATGTTAAGCAGCACAGTCCCCAGCATAGTTATCTGCAGGATTTTGCCTATAAAAACTGGCCATTCATTGCCTAAATGTAATTCCAGGTTTTTTATTTGCTTACAAATCCATGCCATGACTTTATTTTTTATACCAGGACAGCTTCATTTCAAGAGTACTTTAGATCCATGCCATGACTTTATTTTGTATACTAGGACAGCTTCATTTCAAGAGTACTTTATAAAGGATGGGAATGAAAACTCTTTGGATATCCAATCATAAAATTTCCCTATTAGTGATGTGTTTGATGTGTGGTATTAGTTCTGCAGGTTATCACTACACCCACAAGGGTCCATACCTATTGTGAGTGTTCTGCAGATTATCACTATACCCACAAGGGTCCATACCTATTGTGAGTAGCCAATCCACCAGAAAAAAAAATAAAAATCAACACTTCAGTAGTCATAGAGGTCATGCAAATCATGAAGTTTGCTTGGGAATACACCCAAGTGCCCAACTGAGCTTTACAGCTCCAATTTACTACTGCTAGAGTGACAGTGTAGTGATCAATGTTAATTCTAACTAGGCCAAGACCTTAATTAAACAGTAGGACCCAACATAGGGCAGAGCTTTCTATATCTACTCTGAGGACATTTCAGACCTTTCCTTTTTGTCAGGCCATGTCCTTTC
>NW_008683116.1:48000-51280 GCF_000695815.1 Acanthisitta chloris
ACCAGTCCATTTTGGTAGTCAGAAGTCCCAAGAGTGTGGTGCAATACCAGAGGCAAAGATAAAAGTAGCTCAGACTAAAGGTCTTGCCTCAGTCTGCACAGTTCCATTCTGGGTGCAATCACTACCTAGATAGCTTCAAGGTGGTTAAAACTTTTAATCTGATAACCTTTAAGCAGTATGATAGCAGCACTTCGCACCTTAAGCCATTTTTTATTTTGAATTTTAAGTATATCTGTTATAGTAAATGTGACAACCTCAAAATCTCATTCTAGAGGCACTCAGCAGAAGACTCTGTTTCTAGGGTTTTTGCAGAAAAATATTTTGAGTGCAGAGGTTGAATACTATCAGCTGCTGTGGAAACACTGTGGTGGCATGCTGAAATGCAGGCCCTGTGCAATGCAAAAACCATGGTTTACCAGATAAGCCAGGAATATTCAAGGGAAAAATGTTCTTTTTATTAAAAAATTAGAATTTTCATGGAAAAAAAAGAAGTACTTATGTCTGACCCTGGCTTTAGCCTGAACAGAGCCTGTTGGGTCTCTTGAGTAGTGAAGCACAGGAGTAGGAGGGGATTGACTCTACAAGAAATATAAGCCCAACTTGTTTCATCAGCTGAGGTCTGTGAAGTCAAGACCAGAGGTAGCCTTAAAAGGCTTACTGAAGGACTCTTCAGCAGAGCCAATTGGAGTCTAACTTTGTTAAATAAACATAAATATATCATACTCATTTCTATGCCTTTTTCTGCACAATTTCTT
Source organism: Acanthisitta chloris (assembly GCF_000695815.1). Taxonomy (NCBI): domain Eukaryota; kingdom Metazoa; phylum Chordata; class Aves; order Passeriformes; family Acanthisittidae; genus Acanthisitta; species Acanthisitta chloris. The sequence continues at coordinate 48,756 of NW_008683116.1, forward strand.
GTCCTTGAACTGAAAAAAAAAAGTTAGTTTGCTTTTATTTCTTGCATGTCTCTGATTTGTGGATCAATATAATTTTCCTTACTGAGAAAACTTAACATTTTTACCTTGCTACCATTTTCACCATATTTATCAGGAATCTCTGTCGCTGACAGTACTCCAACCAGTGCACAAGGGTCAGACATGAAGTCCATACCTCAGCAAGCTCACATGTTAGCTAGAAGGCAGGGGAAAGCAAGCATATGTAGACAGATACAACATGAAACAGTGAAAACAGTCATCCATATCATAAACAGTGATTTATTTATTTTTATGAGTGCTTCTCAAACCTGCAAACTAACTGTTTCCTGGGCCTGTGCCTTATTCACCTTTTTTCACTAACACATGGGTTCCAGCAAGCTTGGGAGCTGAAAAGCTGTTTTTCCTGTTGACAAAAACAATATGCATCTTGCCAAGATTTTACCACCCTAGGAATATATTTTTAAAATCAGGACTGTGCAATTCAACTTTCCAATCTATTAGTTTATGTTTGCATAGACATTTTCTTACTACCATGAGGAAAAAGATTTACTTCACTGGAGGACTGAAAACTGTGTTTCTGTGAAATCCAGCTGCATGTAAATGAGAACACAACCCTCAGAAACTGCAGCCTCTCATGTGGTTAAGCAGGTGTGGAAATTTTCCAAAAATGTTTTTGAGGCACGGCTGTAAATTCGGAATAGAAATAGAAAATCATTTCCATTTCCTTTTCATGGGGGAAGAAGAAAAGAGAAAAAGTTTTCTTTGAATATTCTCAATATTATCAAAATGTAGCTATACTTTCTCCAGTTAGAAGAAAATGTAGGTGGGTAAAGTCTGCAAAGAGTTGGTTTCTGTGCCAGGATTTGGTCAGGCCTGCAGAGGTTGAGGTAGAGTGTGCTCTGACTGACAGCAGTGCTAATGGTCTGTGTTTGGCAGGGGCCCAGCTAGGACCCCAGCCAGCCTCTCTCATGTGTAAGGTAACAGTGACAAGACAGGAGTGACTGCAGCTTTTGTCTGAAGAATCACTTGCTGCACCAGAGCTGCAGTTTTGTGCTGCTTCAGCTCTTCCTGGAGAGCCCACGTCCAGCCCTACAGCCTGTTCCTCTAGCAATGGCAAATGGGCAAAGCCTGCCAAGTCCTTGATTAACTTGTGATGCAAAATGACTTAGCCCCTTTTCTGTGGCTTTACAACCAAAATCACTTTAGCCAAAAGGTATTGAGCATAATGTATCATCTTTTTCCCACCAGGTTTGACCTGGGTTTCCCGGTTTGCAATCACTATGTCCTGAAGAGCAGCTGCTTCTTTAGATGAAGCAGATTTAAAACAATATATACCAATCCATATATTGCCTTATCTACATCTGACATTCCTGACACTTCTCTACGTAGATATGATTTAACCTTGCCATCTTCTGTTCTCTTGAGGAGGAAATTACAGTCCATTTCTCCTTTGATCTGTCAGCTCAGAGCAGCTGGCAACTTGTCAGCACCCCTTCTGCAGATGGACATTTTACTGCTGAGAGCAATACCCCAGCAATCTGTACGTACTCAGCCTTGACAAAATGACTTCATAATCAGTAGCCAAGGAGTTACTTTTCCCAGTGCTGTTCCATTTGAGCATTTTTGCAGATTCATCCTTCACCTACTTTCCGTAATCACAGGTTTCTCTTAAGCAATCCTACTCTTGTAAAGAAGTAGCTGTAAGTGGTGAACAGGTTGCTAACAAAGATGAGGAAAAACAAGGTGACATCCTGTCCTGTGTAACTAGGAAAGCCGAAGCCTTAATAGAACAAGAATGTACTTGCTGTATGCAAATCTTAATGAAATTGGTGATTTAAAATCACAACATTTTTTTTTTTAAATGCAGGTTTCCAAGTCTCATTAACTTCAAACAAGAGGATTCATATTCTGTTTAACTAGACTTCACATTGAGCCACTTTTCATTTACAGTATATTCCTAAAGGTAGAAGCAGCAGGGAGATGAAATGACTTCATTTACTGGAATTACAGCTTCTTTTATATAAAACGTTAATCATTTTATATATGACAACCTTATGCTTAATGTTGCTAGAATACTCCTCATAAAACATTATTTTGTGAACGCACAGACTCCCCTACTGAGCACATAACAGCTTTCAGTGGATGTGCTAATCCAGTTTGAATATATGTAGTATTTAATCTTCATTAAGATGCTGAAGTCTATACAATGTTAATTATTCATTTTGCATGTTCCCTGCACTTTATTGTAATTCATAATTTCCTTAATCAAAATGTAGTTTTTAATTATAACTGTAAAATTTGGGTGAAACCTGCCTGGTAAGCATAAGCAGATTTTTTTTTTTTTTTGTTAGTTTTGCTTGGATTTTAGTATAGGATGACAAAGGGAAATTTGCCCAGTTGGTGAGAAAAGTGCGTTCAATGAATGACATTCAACCAAGTAAGCAGCATCACCCCCAGCCCTCAGCACAGCCCACTGGGATCAGCAAGGACTCTTCTGATTTTTAATC
>NW_008683116.1:51309-78314 GCF_000695815.1 Acanthisitta chloris
TTCATCAGCAACATGGTAAGCTTCTGCAGGTAGTGTAGTGCATGTGGCTTTGAAAAGCTTTCCAGCAGGATAAGGACATTGCTACAATACACAGAGAAAATACAACATAGAATTAAAAGAAGCCATTACAGTTTTGACATCCTTAAACAAGATATATTAAAGCAGATGAGAGAATTTAGCAGAAAAATAGAAGAAAATGGGTAGTGACCCTGATGGTAAGCTTCTGCAGGTAGTGTAGTGCATGTGGCTTTGAAAAGCTTTCCAGCAGGATAAGGACATTGCTACAATACACAGAGAAAATACAACATAGAATTAAAAGAAGCCATTACAGTTTTGACATCCTTAAACAAGATATATTAAAGCAGATGAGAGAATTTAGCAGAAAAATAGAAGAAAATGGGTAGTGACCCTGAGAGATCAGGAACAAAGATCAGGAGTAGAAAGTGTGTCTTTTTTCAAGTATGGCAGGAAACAGTGATTAGCATTTCACTTACAATTTGAAACTCCTGCTGCTTTTGATACAGAGTCGTTTTTGAATAACAGTTAAGTTACAAATGTTGGAAATGCTGAAGATGGCAGAGAGTGCATTTAATGGGATATTTATATGACACCGTAAATTAGTATGTTCCAGCTTCTGTGGGGTTTGTTTCATTTTGAATGCATGTACTTTTAAGTGGCAAAGTACTCAAAAATGACCAAAGGAAGCACAGCATCATAAATGTGTACATTAGCAGGCAAGTCAGAGATGCTTGGCCTCTCTTCCTTTTTGTTCTTTCTGGTGTTCTGGAGAAATAAACTCAGAAATACTTACTTTGGGTTCGAATTATCATCCAGAGAAGACTAAAACATATATGGTCTCATAAAGGAATCCTCTATGTCTTGGAAAGTGTGTTCTTGCAAACCCTTGCCATCCCAAATTTACAGCAAACTATTGATGAAAGTTACTTGGGAAATCACCAGGGAGGAAATCACATCGTTTTAGCCTGAAATATATACTGGGATATATGAACTGCCACATGAGCTTTGATACAAGCTGCAGCTGCAGCCCCTCATCTGTCTGGAATGTCATAGTTCAGTAGCTACACCTTTGGTCAGATGTGCTGTGGCAGATCCCAGAGGACTCAAGAAATATATCTTTTCTCATTAGTTATATAGTCATGAAATGACCTTTAGAATAATCAAAATTTGAATGGGAAAAAAATAAATCTGTGTCTTAAGGTCTATTTTCCTCATGTAGGATTTGACACTTCAGTTTTGGCTTACAGATAGAACTGCTCATGTTCAAAATCCCTATATGAGCAGAATAACCTCATTTATGAAGTTGCCTGTTCTCCCCTCAGCACCTGGGACTTGCAGAGCCAACCAACACACATGTTAACATATTGCTCAAGAATGAGCTACATATATAAAGGCAGCAGGAGAGGCTCAGCAGAGAAGAGCAGAGGAAATACTTAGGCAGGTGGATTTGTTCCTGAGTGACAATTCTAAGTGTCAACCTGCCAGATTGTCCCACTTGTTGGGATTCACTTTTCCATGAGGTCTGTCCTGCAGTAATCTAAAACTGGCTGGAAGTTTATCACCTCCATAATGCTGGAGTGGGAGATCATTACCTGAGGTCCTGTAACCTGTATGTTCTGCATTTTAGAATCTTTTGCAAAAATATTGGCAGTCCAGTGGTGCTGCAGAATTTCATAAAGCTTTTGTGATGTTTAAGAAATTAGCTGTGAATAAGTAAGAGATCCTCTAGAATACACTGTAGAAGTGCAGAACAATTGGAACTGTAGGTGTCATAAGCAAATAGCAATCACAAGTTGATTTCATGGACAGATTTTTGCTGTATATGTTAAATCTGAAGTACTTGAGCATCGAGTGCTTTTGAAAGTTAATATGAAAGCTCAAAATAAGAGTTTTAATATATTTCACTCTTCTTCTGTGTTCTAGAAACCTTGTTCTTTTTTTGTCTTTAGAGTGTTTATGGTCCAAGTATACGGTCGCTCAAAATACATCAATTGTAGGAGAGGAATTCTCTCTGCACTTTCCAATCCCTGGTATTTGTATATACACATAGGATTTATGCTTGTTACAGTCCAGTTTACTGACAAGGGGATACAACCTAGAAAAAATAGTGTTTCACTTATTTTCATCTTACTGGAAGTTTAGAAATCTTTTTATAATGTCTTCTTTAGAACAAAATGCTGCTATTCTACAGCTCCCACAGCTGCTTAAGAGACACATTTAAAATGCATTTTGAAAGTTTCTTTAACTAGACTATTTTGTTTCTTCTGTATAATTTCATCTCTTCTCATTCCCTTCCCATTTTCCAAAGCCATACTCTTCTAAAGTTTGACTCACAGCATAACTGAAGGCAGTAGAAAGATTCCAAGAACAATACAGCCTTAGCAAGCTCTTCCTGATGTTGTGTTCTCTTCTGTTGTCATTTTTACCATTTGTTGTCATGGGCTATTTCCTGGCTCTCCAGTGTTTGTTGTGTTTCTTTTCTTCTTCTGCTGTCTCCCACGGTTTCCAGCCTACTGTGATGTTCAGTGAGTTGACCATCTTGTGGACACCATTCAGAAAGGACATTGATGATATCATAGCAAGACTAAAGCCTGTTAAGTGAGTTGTAAATGAGTTGCAAAATAAGTCTTTAGGATTTTGTTTTAGAAAGTATTACTTTACATAATTTAAATATTAACACAGATTTTTCAGATTCTGCTTGACCTGGCAAATTTTATTAATTTATTTTCACAAATTATGTATGAGGAGCCTTGACTGTTTTGTTTGTTGACTGTATCCAATTATTAGCTGAAGGATTTATGCAGATTATTTAGACCTGTGGTCTGTTTGCTAATTTTGCTGTATGATTATTTACTGTCATTAGTTGTGACATATGATAATTCACCTGAATCACATGATGTTTTTTTCTTTCTCTAATGGATTGTCAAAAAACAAAATTGAAATAAAAGTTTTGCGTCTTTTGTTTGCTATTCACCTAAAAATAACATTCTTACTAACTATTTCTTAAATAGTTAGGGCAAACTAAAATTACTGGTACTAAATAGTAACTATGTCAGAATAAAGAGATAATATGTGGTACTGAACTGATTCTAAGAGGAGATACCAGGTTATACCACTTAGGTATTTAGTGTTGTTGTGTTTTAACCCCAACCAGCAACCAAGAACTATTCAGCTACCTGCTCACTCCCCCACCAACAGGATGGGGGAGAGAATCAGAAGGGTAAAAGCTACAAAAACTCATGGGCTGAGATAAAGACAGTTTAATAGAGCAAGCAAAAGCTGCACACACAAGCAAAGCAAAACAAGGAAACAATTCACTGCTTCCCACAGACAGCAGGTGTTTAGCCATCTCCAGGAGAGCAGGGACCATCACGTGTAACGGTTCCTTGGGAAGACAAACACATCACTCCAGATGTCCCCCCTTCCTCCTTCTTCCTCCCACCTTATATACTGAGCATGATGTCATATGGTATGGAATATCCCTTTGGTCAGTTTGGGTCACCTGTCCCAGCTGTGTCTCCTCCCAATCTCCCATGCACCCCCAACTTCCTTGCCATGTGGCAGTATGGAAAGCAGCAAAGGCCTTGACTCTGTGTAAACTCTGCTCAGCAATAACAAAAACATCTCTGCATTATCAACTCTGTGTTCTGCACGAAACCCAAACATAGCCCCATACTAGCCTCTATGAAGAGAGTTAACTTTACTTCAGCTCAAACCAGCACAAATGTAAAATTGATACTGTGTTTTAGAAGAAACAAGTGCACCTTGTTTATATCCATTCAAAGATAACCTCCAATTTTATTTTAGAAAGGAATTCTTTTTCTCCCAGATATCTAGCACAGCCTCACTACACTGACTAGGCTATGATTCACTGACAAATTACAGTGTCCTACATGAGAAACAACTAATTCCCAAATCCCCCTAAAGGATTATTTTTATATCATACTTTAGTGATCTATCATCTGAGACTACCATTAGCTAAGCTGCTATTGTTTTACTTGCAGTCACACTTGATAACCATACTTTAGTCTCTCAAATGCTATAAACTAAAGCTCAAATGTTTAAAACACAGTGGTAATAAATAAAATATGAGATCTGCAGAAATTGAAGGTGTTTATGGCAAAAAAGTTTCCTATGATTGTCAAGAAAGTAATATTTCTTTCATTAGGCTTTTAAAAATATTGAAAGTTGTTTCTTTATTGACAAATACCTGTCTCTATCCTGTTAAAAATTAAATATATAAAATCTATGCTGAAATTATGTTGAGATAACTTAAAACAAAGATTGCATGATGAGGTTTCTGCAGTGAGTGCTCTGTTCTCTTTCAACAAGTGCATGATTTACTTCTATGAAAATACACCAAGTATTTGAGAAAAGGTTGTGATGTATTTCAGTTGCTTTTTGTTAACTTTAATCTTTCTCCTTCTATTTAATCTTTAATGCTGAATGATTGATTGACACTGGTATTTTACATTAAAATCCTACATTCCTCTGAGATATTGGTTCAGTTCTGGCTTGGAGCTGCCCCAGGAGATGCAGTTCAATATTACTATCTACTGGAACCCTGAAATAACCTGATAACTTCTCCTTTGTGGCATGGTGTGTGCACTGTAACATCATGTTGCTACCCAGAGACTTGAGGATTTTCTGCATAGATTTGGAATCCAGGCACTACCCTGTTTGAGAAAAGATTCACTGCAAAAGTGATGTGCTCATTATCTTGGACATTGGCAATGCTGCAGAGGGATGTGGGCAATGGTCTGGCCAAGGAGTAATAGACATAGCAAGTCTGTAAATAAAATGGCTCTTTGCTTTTTCAAAAATGAATTACAAAGATGATGCAGAAGGAAAAGGAATTGAAACACCCTATCATTGCTCATGATGACAAGAGAATCTTACAAATAGGTCAGGAGAAACAGAATGTCATCACAACCTGCATAAAAATGCCAGTTGTGTTCAACACAGACTACTGTCCAGCAGGTGGGACAAAACCAGGTGGAGATTTGACTTCACATTAAAGACTTGTTTGTCAGCTGAAGGGAATGATGTGATAAGTCATTCTCTTTTTAATAGCATGAATAATGTGTAGATGGCACATTCACCGTTAAAATAACCTACATCCTTACAGTCAGACACTACATATCTCTCTTCTACTACATATGGAAATGTGTGTCTAATATAATATATAATCCAGTTATATAATACAATTTGAAGATAGGTGTCTCTGAGATGTAGTTACCCAAATGTACACCTAAATGGTGAATATCAGATCACTGACCTTGGTCAGACCAATGCATTGCACATACATACAAGGACCATCTCAGCCCAGGTGATATGTGTGCCTAAGTATTTTGCTTATCCAGGTCTAAATGGAAAGTACAGAATGTTTGATGCTAAGGACTCAACATTCAGGCCAGCAATGGTGTTAGAGGGTTTACCTCAGCCCAGTTTTGTTCTGTGAGCAGAACATCTGCCACTACCACTTCAGGTACCTTCCCAGTGCACGTTGTCTGCTTTAGTTTCTACATACTCTGTGTTTTTTCTACAGTGGAAACCAGGGATAGCCTGGAGACTGACCTCAAAAGCAGCTGATTCAAACTAAAATGCTGACATCCACACCCACCAAATAAAAGTCGTGAATTAAATTGCTTCTGGTTGACCATGTATGAGCATGCTGGGAAAGTTCAACATGAGCTCTGAACTCCAGAGCTTGTCCCGTGCTGAAAATATAAGACCTTCCTCCTTGTTAACAAGGAATTAGAGAGTTAAAATTTGGCAGAAATTTTATGGGCACATAAGGGAAGTGTTTTCAAGAGAAGAAACAGCCAGAATGGGTGCTGTAAACCAAAGCAGTGCTATTTCAGCATGGCATGCGGGTGCCTCTTCCAACACTTCTCATATAAAAGGAATGCACAATACACATAACCTAATGGATTTTTATTCCCAAATGAGGAGCAGATATGTTGAAGGACAAATACATGGACAATTGACAAGGGACAAATCTCCCTGTGGTTTTGTTTGTAGCTAGGAATAACTTCCGTTACTAGGTGACTCTTTCTGCTGCCAGTTCCTCACTCCTGGAACTGTGGAACTCCATTGATGTGAGAGAATGCAGCTGTTGTGCCTCTATTCTCAGCCAATTTGGGGAAACTAAATTTTCCTAGAAAAGAGAGTTGGTTTTATTTCCAGGCTTTTTTTTTTTTTTTTTTTTAGTCAGGTAGTGGTACTCATTGTAAACAATTTAAAGCGTTCTTACTTGCATCAGCTTGTGCTCAGCAGGTGTTTGCTTTTAACAATGACTTGAATTTAATAAGCTGGTACCCATTGCTTGTGCCATGTTACTTCCAGAGATGAAAGCTTAGGACTAAAATAACAAAGCAGGTCATAGGATTTTAACTGCCAGCCAGAAACAGAATTAGAGTTATGTTAGAATGGTTCCTGCGTTATTTTTTTTATTAAACAAAGAAAGTAATCGTTTGCTTTCATTTCCTCAGCACTGTTCCTTTATTTGTGAGCTTCCTTTACATTTTTTTTTCCTGTTGTTTCATTTTATTTTTGGAGGGGAATGGGGGGTTCGTTAGGGATGTGCAAATCAGAAGATTGTTAATGCATATCCTTTGAACATCTACCTGGATTCCAAACACTGCCAGCTGTGCAGAGTTCGGCACGATGCACGTTCCAGCCACATGCTCACGGTGTACTCTCCACTGTTGCTAGCACAGTTGTTTTGTTAACATTAATATGGTCACTTAGACTTAGTGTCGTGTTCAAAATAGCTGTCACTGCCTGTTTCTGCAGCACAGCAAGCCCAGAAGTACAAGAGCCACATTGATGCCTGATTAAGCAGAGGTAAATTCCTAAACATCTCTGCAGTTTTTACCCACTTAAATGAAGGTCCAAATAAGTACTTCTATATTTCTTGGAAATACTCCTGGTTTGTGAGTGAGGCAAAGCAACAAAATTTGACTGAAATTGTTATAGAAATATCTGGTTTTATATTTGGGTTTGGATCTTTTTAGGGAGTTTAAATAACCTTTTCACAATAATTAATTACTTCAGATCCTACTGCTAGTGGCAGATTATACATGTACCTGAAAGTAAAAATGTGGCAAAACAATTAAACAAAAATTCAAACATCCTTATGTGGGGTTTTTTTTGGTTTGGTTTGGTTTTTATTCAACAAGTATTTGATTTGAACTAACATTTGAAACAATATTTCTGAGATTATTGTATGTGATTGCCTGTTCAGAGTCAACTATGTAGAAGGATGCTGGAACATGCTATTAGCATCATACTTCTAAAATTATCATCTTATTCAGTGTTTGCTACTGAAATTGAACAAAATACTAAATACTAAGTGTTCAGTAATTCTGTTCCAATACTAAATACCATCTGAAGTTACATTCTCACTGGAAAGAAAATTTCTCTTGCTGTTAAAACTACTAATACATATTGATAGGTAAGATATAGAGTAGTTAACTGGAACACATGATTGGTGTAGTTAAAAGAGTCTTGTCTCCATGCCAGAAAGTTATGAATATATCTGTAAAGGACTTAATTGTGGACACCCTCAAAGGAACCAGCTGATCATTTAGGCTTTAGTGCCGTTCCTAGCTGCATTACATCAGGAATATGTGTTTAATATATTGGTGGAAAGGGGACTGCTATTTGGTAAAGCACAAACTTCTCAGGCTGTGTGTGTGGAAGCTCCTGTGCATGCAGAGTGCTGAATGGTCGTGTTTCTGACATCTAGTTTTGTTACAGGACTTGCTGTTGTCTGGAGCAGTGTGAAGCCCCTGCAGGACGTGAGCACACCGTTGGAGTCTGGGTGAGTGTTGGATTTCAGCACTGTTAGGGGCTCCTTAGCCATTAATCTGGGAGCAATGCTGTGTGCACCATGGCTGTAACCTCCTTGGAAAAGGCAGTGACCCAATGCCTTTCTCCAGCTGGTTGTTAATTATCTACTGCTTGATCCACGTTCTTCTAGTGCTTGTGTGTGAATGTACAAGAGAAGTTACCTGTTTGGTGGAAATATTGTGGTGAGCTGAGCCCAGGCACCACTGGGCAGTTTCTCAGGTGTAAGATTTAAGCATGCTGATGGGTTGGATATGCTGAACTTACATAAATGTATGGATGCTATATGTGAAAAATACAGGCTTTGGTAGATTTTTGTCATGATAATTTGTGACTCCTTTTATAACTCTTTCTTTCTCCACAAACACATTTCCACTTTCCCCTCTGCACCCCCACTCCCCCTGCCCCCCCATAGTGGCATTTTTGGGAACATAGGAAGACTTACATGAGCAATTTTCAGAGTTATTATCAATTCAAATAGAAGGTAAGGCTTTGTGTTTAAATGAGCAGAAAGAAATTCTTCGGTGTCTAATGTTTTTTAGCAATTCTTAACAAAAATTTTGGATTCTTATTTTTTTATGTAATAAAGATATGCATAATAGAGAGGTTAAGATCTTTAATTTAACATGGAAATGAACTAAAAAGAAGGCACTTTACTCTCTCTGAATTTGCATTGCATAATTGCATTTTAATGAATTAACTGTGTTTCACAGACCTAAAATGAATTTGAAACTAATAGCTGAACCCTTGCCACATGGTGTTCTCATTGTGGGTTCAAAGCAAGACTCTGTTACCTACAAATTATATTCTTGGTTTCAGTGGTGAAAGGATACTGCATACAGTGACAAAAATTACAAGGAGTTAGAATATTTAACAAAAACACATACAAGGAACTGCTGTGCAATGCTTTCTATCTATGTTCAGTTCCATCCCTGTTTCTAGAGGCCAGAATAATTTGGAAACAATTGGGGAACCTTTTCAGGTTGCCATGCTAACTTTGGATTGTCCTGCTCTAAGGTTCTCTGTGGTTTGTGTTGTATGATGACATCGTGGGGAGTCCCTGCCAGGATGCATGAAGGCCCAGATTTGGTATCACAGTGTTGTGCAGGGCCTTAAACTGCAAACCAGTGCATTCACCTGGAAAGTGGCTAGAGAGAACTTTGGTTGGTGTGCTGCTCTCCTTCCACCATGGGATTGTTGCTACTGCTTGCATAATAGTGTATTTATAAAAGAAATAGTCTGTATGTTCCAGTTTGATTCTGCAAACCAACTTTCCTAAGGTGAGAGCTAAGCTAACTATGCAGCAACCACTGCTTGTACTTTATTTTACAATTTCCTGGTCTTGCCTCACTCTCTGAGTCACCAAGTTTTTAGCTTTGTTTGAAGCCATCCACAGGCACACATAAGTTAAGAATTGCCACCTTCCATATTTTCCTAAATTGTGGGATTTACATTTACTAAGAACAGGTGGAGGTGTTCTGGCCGTTCACAAAGTGCCATTGCTAATTAGTGGTGGTGTGATTCATTTCTCTTTGAAGGGACATGTTTGTGATGTGGGGTTGGGATTTTTTTGTTTGTTTGTATAAGTTTTTACATTTTACTATGCCCAAGTCTTATATTAGAGAAAGCACCACAAGACATCTGGCAAAACGCAGTCAGTTTGTGCTGACTCATCCTCTGCATTATTGCATCTAAAGATGCAAAGTGGCCAAAAAGGAAACAGGAATAAGAATGATAAGATTCAATTCACAGATGATTATATTGAACATGTCTGATAAAATCTCGTATTAAAAGGCTTTCACGGTATTTGATTTTTAGACTCAGTAGCACATTTCTATCTCTTTTACGAGATATAAATTAAGCTACTTATTAGTGGGTTTAGAAAAATGCAAGTCAAATTACAGAAAAAATCATATGCCTCTGGTATTTATTTTTCTCATTACCAAACGTGTCTGAAACACAGTAATACTGTACAACAGGAACATAGGTAGTTCCTGATGTTCATATCCCCAGATAGCTTGACTGTTAACCTCATTCCTGGTTACTTAGAGTGTGGAGGGGAAAAAAAGAGGGTTGAGTCACAAAACCATAGTTTAAAGTATAAAGAAGAAGATTGCAGTTAACAATACACACTTTGATTGAACTTCTGACTGTCTTGGGGTTATATAACTAGCTTGGCTCTGATGTATAAGTACCTCTCACATAATTAAAACCTAGTAATGGGTACAGTCTCTCCTTCAGATAGGAGCAGGGTGGGAGAGAGCTTATCAGCTTCTCACAACTTTGTCTGTAGAGTTCAGCATGTGTGTTTCAGGGAAGGAACTATTTAAAGAAAGCTAATTTAAAGAAATGAGTTCTGCAATTAGAAATGAAAGATTTGTATTGGATTCCATCCTAGTTTTTGAAGTTCTCTTTGTTGCAGTTGTACACTTTCATGTGTAAATTGCTTTGATACGTTTCGGATAAGATTCGTGTCAACCTTTCAAAGCCATTTCAAAAAAGCATCTCGGGTTTTGTGAAAGACAACTTGTCAGGCTACTAGTGCCCTGAAACTTGGATTTGAATTACTGAATGTCTTTAGGAACCAATTCACATTAATTAATCATTGGAAAATATCTTCATGAATGCTTGATACATTCATAGTGATTTCATGTGTAGCACTTAGTCTAACAAAACCTTATGGAAATAAGCAACATCCTGAATATCAAACTGATGGTGTGTTAACAATAAGCCCATGTCAAAAGCACATGGATTCCTAGGGGATTTCTGAGGTTGAGTGTTCAGTTTATCTCTTTGAAGGACCATAATCTTGTACCTTGAAGGATTTACCCTTAACAAAAGAGTGTGTGACTTGATGCTTCAGAGTTTGCCAGGCTCAGAATCTTGTTGGTATTGAATGGTGAAAGGATAAGTTATTCTGAGACAGGCTTAAATGTGTACACTAATGAGGGACAGGAATTACAGTAAGGCCCCTTAATTATCACGAAATATGCTGACCTGAAGTAGTCACTTTTTTTAAAAACAGAAGACTGTTACATAATGATTATATAAGCAAATGTTTTTATTTTAATTTCCTTCATATTCTTTAGAGACTTTTTTAATGTAAAGATGACCTTACAGAGTCATTTTCCCTCCTTCCTCCTTTTTGTTACTGACCTGATATGCTGCTTAATGGGAAACTCTTAAGACCTTCAAAAAAAAGCTGAATAGCAATGCAGAACACCTAATAAGGTTATTCTCTCTGCTTTCAGCTTTAATACTAACAAAAATTATGGGAGACCAATTACAGTTTGATCTCTCCTCACACCCTAGGGAGATCTTTTTGGCATTGTTGGTGTTTTTAGCCTTAAGCATTAAAAGAGAATTCTGAACAGCATTCATATCAGCACAGATGTGCCTCTCCTCAGTGTCATTCTGGTGTTTTAGTGTGTAGAACTGGGTATGTAATAGGCATTAATGCCTAGAAGGTTAGTCATCTGAAATGTAGACATGGATCTATTTAGACTGCAATATTCACCAAATACAATATGCATGACTTGTGAATATTTCATAGTGGAGGGGTATTTTGGTCGTGGTTTGTTGGCTGCTGTTTTTAATAAGTTAAAAATGTACTCATATAAGATATTATTACCTCTGTACCTTTATTAAATTTCCCCCTATAGTCAGATTTGGTTAGTGATATACCTGAACTTCCATCAGTCTTGTAGAAAAATCAGCAAGTACAGGTCTTGCTATTGCTGATATTTGCTCTTTGCTCAGTGTACACATGTAACACTTACAAACATAATTGAATGTTATAAGCAAACACTTTCAGGGTCAGGATCCCACAAAATAAATACAGTCCATGGCAAATCCTAGCACATATGCATATAGCCAGAAAAGATAAGCTCTAACCCCTGGAAGATAGCTTAGAAATCCAAATCACTTTAGGGCAAACTTTTCAACTGTCATTCATTTTGAGAGATGTCCCTCATTTTGGAGCTAATTTTACCTCTGGCCCACACAGACTTGAAGTTGGCTCACTGTGGCCATTGTAAATTATTTATGGGAGGAAAAACTGAAGCATGGAGCTGAGGAGCTGTTACTGTTGGAAAAGGACATGATTAGTCCATCAGTCAGAAATGGCTTGGGTTTAGAAGCTTTTCTCATTAGGTCACTTTCTCTCTTAAGGCTCTGGCTGTAACAATTTGAAAAGTGTATAAATGGTAATAGATCTAAAGGCTGTTTACTCAGTGAAGAATGTGTTTGAATTCTGACTGTGTTCTAATGTTTTATTATGTGAGCCATTTTATATGAATTTCCAGTAACTGTCCTTTCAGATTCAAATTTGAAAAAATTGTGGCAAAATGTAATCTGCAAGTGTGTTCTGAATAATGCAGTTGGCATCAGATTCCTATTTATGTATGAACAGCAAACATTCTGTAAATGAGCTCTTCTTAATTGGTTTCACCAAATTGATCTATGGGTGTGTTAACTTATCTGTCATCTATCACTGAGCAGTACTTCTGTTTTATTCAATTTCTAGTATATATGAGCATATCTATGCTTATTCTTTTTAAAGTTTTGAAAGGAAAATAACATATGGGGAAAAAAGTAAGTTTACATTTGCATGGCACCAGTTTGAGTATTTAGCTGAAGTCCTTTGTGCAAGACCACAGGTTCTGTGTGAAATTTCTGCCCCCTAATTTCTGGTCTCATTTATTTTGTTTACTAAGAAAATAAACATCTGCTTCGTGATTTAGTAAATGCATCATTTGGCAACTCAGTATGAAGCAATACTGTGAGTTTGCTTCAAGAAAAGTATTGCAAAGTTTCAGTCACTTAACAGGTTGACCTGCTTAAAAGCAACAATTAACTCCTAAGTACATAAAACTCATTGTTGCTGTGTGGTATCTGAGTGTCCAAAGGCACAGCTTTATCCTGTAAACATCAGAATCTGTGACCTGGGTGTACTTTTCTCCCAAGAAATGGTTTCTCAACCAGTGTCAGGAACACAAAGGGCAGAAGTATTTATGCAACTTACCTAAGATGTCAAGGCTCTCCAAGCTGCTTCTGGCCCCCTGGTTGGCTAAAAACACAAACATGGATTTGCATGGTTGGTATTGGATGATCTGAGCTCGCTCAGCAGTGACCTTCACAAAAAGGGATAGAGGGAGTACTTGGTACAGAGCCTACCTTTACCAGGCGAAGAGATTTGGGGGATTTTACAGGCTCTGGACATTTGTGGGATCCCAGGAAATAGAATGTATGGCAAATGCCAACATTGTTTGTGGGAACAATAGGGTAGAGTGTGTGTATTAGATGGAATTGTTTATGCAAAAAAGCAGGCAATAACAGCAAGCTGAAATTTGCAGGCTTTGGGATGTGCTGTTGGAAGGAGCTACATTCAGATCACAAGAAGTAATGATTCACATTGCTGTTTACTGCAGTTAATTAAGTTAGATGCAGTGGTGATACTGTTCAGCTGCAGCCCAGTCAGAGCAGCTCATATTGGTCAAGTTAATAAAAGTCATTACTTTATTCATGACTTGACTAGCAAATAACGATTTGCAGCTATAGTAACTCCCAGCAAAATTGGGAGCCAATACAATGGAGCAGGAAAAAGGTTCTTAATAGATCAACCACTCAACAATTCTCACACACTAATATTTGCACAAATTATTTTACTCATATAAAATCCACAGTGCAGAGAAGAAAGTGGAATGCGACGGATACTAGTATGATGATAAAAGCTTAAACAAACCACTTTACACCTGAGTTTACTAATAGACATATGTATGTCTAGTTTATTGGTAGGTGTAGGTGTGTGTGTGTAGATATGTAGGGGCTTTTTTTGATCACCAGGGAGATAGAAGTAGCTTGAAGAGTTGTGATGGCCTCTGTATTGGTTGGTTGCTGAAAACAGTGAGGTAGAACTTCAGGTAGCTAGCTAATATAGGGGACACAAACAGATAATGAACTTAAATTTCCAATATAAATGTGTTCTATTATTTGAACAGCACATTCTAACACTGGAAAAGAGCCATCACCCTGACAAAACTGTATCTGACAATTTCCTCTGTTTAATGCTAGATAATGCAGTAAATATGCTTTCCTGTATCAAAGGGAACACGTCATTTGCTTTGCTTTGTAGCATTATGAATGGCATTTAGTTTCAAGTTTTCTGTCTTTCGTAGCATTCTCAAGTGATTTAATTTGCTCACTGTGAAGTGAGAGATGCTATCATGACAGAGAAAGTTACATACTTAAATGGCAGATTTCCTCTTGTATTGAGGTCTCAACAGGGATTTTGGAAGAGAGTTCCAAAATATTCTGTTTCATGTAAAATACCATAATTTGTAATCACCATGTTGAGTTAAATAATGTAATCGGAAGCAAAGTTCGCTCACAGTATATTTTATTTACGTGATGCAAATGGAGAGATTAGTACTGTGATAAGCCTTGTCATACAAGTGACTCTGCAGTGCCATGAATAAGGTGCTGAAACAGCATGGAAAGGCTATAGCAAACTTACTAACATCAACCCATTTTTGGTACCATTTTCATCCTTTTCTGATTATCTTCCTTGCTGTAGTATTAGTTATTCTCATGAAAGAAATTATTTCCCTAATGTCAGTCTTGAAAAGCTGTTGAAAATAAGAGCGTTGTAAAAAATAGACTTTGTTAAACATGGGGAGGTGACATTTCTTTTAGCCTTAGTTCTCATTAAATGGGTGCTTTTATGCTGGTTTGCTGCTATTACTCCAAGCCAGATTTCGAGCTGGAAAGCAGCCAAAGTCAAGGCAGATATGTACATGTATGTTGATATTCCTCTAAGTTTACTGGAGCAATTCCATTGTAAAACAGAGCAGAAATAAAGCTACAACATGTGTAGGGCATGCTTTCAGTAAGTATAAGGTATTGTGTAGTTCAAAGAATGATGAAGGAAATAAACTCTCTTGTTGATGGGTAAGTTCCTATACTCCAGGAGGAATTTCTAAAAGCTGTTGAGTACCTGAATGACCCTTTACTATCCTTGTAAATATAAACATAGGTACCTCATAAACCCTGTGTGCCTGCTGTTGAATATAGTATTTGTGATTGATTTATGACAACTTGTAGATTGAGAAAAAGTGATACTGTGAACTAATCACTGCAAATTCATGCAGCAATGCAAATGGGAGGCTGTTGTGCTTTAAGGTATCATAACTGCCCATTTCAGTGAAGCCTAACATTTCAAAAGGCTCTGCTAGTCTTTAGAATCCTTGAATGCATGTTGGTGTTTCTGTATGTTTCAGCATCCAACAGGAAGGCATTTACCTAATGATTATCCAGTGGTATTTATTGTTCTCTCTGAAAAAAGGTAATTTTAAATATGATCAAGCTTTGGATTGATTTAGGTCATTAGCATATAAGTTTTATTGAAGAGTATCTTAATATTTTAAGAGTAGAGAATATTTTTTTTTTAGCATAAATGTGCATGTTAGGTTTTCTGAAATGTTAAATATCTGTGCTACTCTGGAATAAAAAATCACATTTCTATTAAGATATGCTGAATGAGTGTCCCTGTTCCCAAGCAACACCCTTCGCTGGTGTTTGCATTACTTTAGTCTGTTTCTAAGAGACAGTCATGCACACATTGATAGCAAGAACATGTATGACAAAATGTTTTCGTTAGTGTGCTCAGGATTTCACATTTGATGTGATATGAAACAGCACTTTCCATTAAGCATGTGATACTTTCCTTTTCCCTTAACATCCATTGCCAAGGAGGCCCACATGGAAGGAACTATTTCATGTACATATATTATTATATGCATTATTATGTACAGTGTATTAATTTGCCTTCCTTCCTCTATAGCATCCATTCTATCTGTTCTTTTGTACTTCTGTTTTCATCAGTAATGTATGTCCAAATTATTCCATAAGGCCTATGTATATGGACCATTACATCCCCTAAGGGTCTGGAGAGTCTCAGAGGTTTCTCTGCCTTGTGTTCAACTGAATTCACCTGTGCAGCTAAGGATGTTAATGAATGACACTTAATGCTGCTGCAGTATGCATTGCTATATTCTGCTAAAATGGAAATGAAGAAACCCTGGAAGATAGCATTATGGATTATTGCATCTCTTGTTGAGCATTGCCATGCTGAGTAATTCCCATGAAAAATTATACATCTCCACTGTTCCTATATAATATATTCCTAAAGCCCCCAAAGCAGCCTTTGGTTTTTTTGACCAGTACAACCTTGTAGATTTTATGTCTACTGCATGAGAAGACATACTCTACCTCAGTGACAGGATCTTTTAGTCCATTCATCTGCAACTGTAATGAATTTCAGTTACTGAAAGACAAAAATGTGTACTTCACTGGTGTCTGCAAATCAAGGGCGTGAGTGGAATTGTGCATTTCAGCAATGACATCTCTGTGTACATTCAGCTTTCTGGGACCACCAGAAACACAGTTTCAAGTTCACCATTCTGAATTTGGAAGATCTGGGGGCTATGAGCAGAGCCAGTTATTCATGTTGAGAGGTTTCATGTTGAGGTTTACAAACAGAAAATACAGCTTTTCATGTAGGATAGGAGCCCTAACAGGAGAGCCAAGGTTTATTGTGTCTGCCACTGCATTTCCTTAGGGAAGGATGTGCAGGTTTTAACTCTTAGAGCTTTGCCACTTAACTGGTGCAGAAGAAATACTTTCTTAGATGTAAATAGAAAAATCCTTATTCAGAAAAGACTAAGCATAGAAGATGTAACATAAATGAGCCTAGCTTAAAACAGACTTTCCTCTGAAAGTAAAACTGAGGGCATATCAACAGAGATATTGGCTAAAAAGATCTGTGAAACTAGTCCTTAGTGTACCCCACCTTCCTCAAGCAGTAAGAATTGGCTTGAGAGAGTGAAAGATAGTTTGCTGAGCTCTTGTCTTTGTGTTCAGAGTAAATACTTTTGCTCTGTTTCTTGTTGTTAGGGTTGCCCATTATGTAAATTAAAGGACAAATTCAAATAATATTGCACCTTGCTAGAAGACAATAAATATGGAGCAGAAAACATAATAGTAGTGATAGAACTAAAGCTGAATAGCCTGGAAATGTAGAGCAGCACAGGCTAAGGAGAAAATAGCTGGCTAAGGGAGAAAATAGACTTTAAATGCTACCTCTGAGTTTGCGCAAGGTTAGCTAAACCAAAATCAGTTACCCACCAGGATAGTGTAAGGGGAGAAAAAGTAAAGCCAAATTTTTCCTTATTTATTTTTTGCCCACCTCTGCCCACTTTCAGCTGAGTGGAAATAACTTTCTTTCTTAATCCTGAACAACTAAGTGTTTGCTGTTTTGCTCAAGGTGATGGTCCACACTGCAGCACTGACTTCCCTTGAACACAAATATGTCTTGACATCCTGTTACACTTAAAGTACAGGGTGTCACCATCCAGACTTCAGAGGGTTGCAAGTTCAGCTCTCTGGCTCTGTCTGTACAAGCCTGTTCCATATTTTTGCTGTCTGTGATAACAGATTTAGAAGGATAATTTTCAGGAATGCATAGTGCTTGCTTTTTCTCCACTAGGTAGTGACCTTTATTTGTAATGTATTTCCTTGATACTGTTGATATTTAATTAAAAATATGGGTCCCTTGTGGGTTTATACTACAGAGCAAAATTTTAGTTACTTGTGTTGAGAGTATTAAAAAATAGCTAGATTGGAAGTGCAGTCAAGGCATTTGAGGTCCTTTTTCTCTGTTATTCTGCTTTCTTTTCTATGACAATTATAACCCTGATTTTTCTTTATTTCTCAAGTTCTAGAAAAATAAAATCAGAAACAGACTTAGAAAAGAGGTTTATTCAGTGCTTTCTCAGTTATGGTTATTCAGACTTTGCATTTAAGATGTAAAGGGGCTGATTTGATTTCATACATAGGTGGTGGGTTTAAATTTGCTGAGTCTGAACCTTGTAGCATATGGTTCTCAACTCCTGTCTATCTTTGGATAGACAATGGCTAATATTTTTTGGGTTGATTTGAGAGTCCTTTGGAAGGAAAAAAATATAGAATTGTATTAAACATTGCTCAGATGTTCTTTGCAAGTTAAAAAATACCTGTATTGAGATATTTACAGACATTATTTTTAGGCCTAAATGTAATATAACATGAAAATTTAGGTATACAACTAAGGATGAATGAGTAAGAAATATTTTCTGACGAGCAGGGTTTCTCTCAGGTTCACTGAGATTTCTGTTGTTTCGTTGTTCTGTACCAGTTTGAAAGATGCCATGCCATGCCAGCCTTGTCCCAGTAATACTGTGGGCACTGTACTGTGCTACTAAGCACTGAATAGTAACCAAAAAAAAGAGCTTTAGGTTTCAAAAATGAATCAGTTCTCTATTAATAGTTTGAGATACTTTATAATTGCAGCTAACATATTAGCTGTGTGCACAAAGACTGACCTCTGAGCTATTTTTTTCCCACAGCCAGTGAAACTGTCTTTTCCACTTGAAGAAAGTTGCTATGCAAAATGAGATATCAAACACATTAATTTAAAAGGCACATGACACACCTGGGAAGAGAGACTTATTTAATGATTCATTTCATGAATCAGAACTGCACACAGCTGTGTTCTCAATAATTTTTGTGGAATATCTAAATGCACTTAGATAAAAACAGTTTGAAACAGGGATTACAATTTAAATGGTAAAGCTAAAAAGGGAAAATGTGGAGTTACAGTAAGCAGGCTCACTTAGGCTGGCACTCTGGGCCCTAAAATGTGGAGTATCACTGGAGGGAGGAATGTTGGGAATAAGGGAAGGGCAGAGCATTACTGTGAGTTCTAAAATAACATTTTGAGCTTTGCTTTCCCCTTCCAATGGGCATGGGTTAGTTTGCTGAGTAATGGCAAGAAACCTGTCCCTGCTCTCATTCTTCCAATGTCTTATATGGCAGAGGAAATAGCAGGTTGGCATAAGGCAGCTGGACAAACTGCAGGGAGATTTCCTAAGGCATTAGGCATGGTTCATTGCGAATCCTAGCTATGCAGATCAAATTCCTAATGAATTCATGGACTATTCCTTTGATTTCACTAGGATTTAGCTTGAATCCGAGGTGAAAAGGATATTTCAAGGTTGACAACTGTGCTGAATAGCTTTCTCTTTCAAATTTTACAGCTAATGACCCTGAGCAGTACACTGAGAATGTGTCTGGATCCATGTTTACATGATCCTGGACTGCAGCAGAAACATGATATTCACTGTGGTGTTAAGGACATTTCCCAGTCTGACCATTCATGAGACTCCCTGGCAGTCACCCCATGTTTCCCTCAGCAAAGTCTCGTGTATCTGGTTCCATGAAGCCATTTCTTCATGGTGCAGTAACACAGAAACAGCCCCAGCTGCTGTGTCCAAGGAGGGACCCCCACAAAGGACTCTCGTGAGCTTCTATACCTTCACAGTCTACCTGCACACAACTCTTGCTCTTTCTCCCCTTGTTCCTGCTCCTTCTGTCTCCCAGTGTCCATCTGCCTGGCTGGCACCACTGGCCATAGTGCCCTTTGTTATGTGAAAGATCAGCAGTTCTGCTCCTGCTGTGTCTCTGGTGTCCATTCACCTGGCTTGGTGCCACCCTTCTTGGTGCCCCTTGTTATTCCAAGGTTGGCAGTTCACAGCCTCTTATTCCAAGGTTGACAGTTCACAGCCTCTTGTTTCTGTGGGCTCCCATCTGCAGCTTGTAAGGTGAGCTACCTGCACCATGTGTGTTCCTCAACAGTGCAATGGGTGGTAGCTCAGTGGTTTTTGAAGAAGATGCTATTGGAATAGCTTGAATTTAAGAAGATACTATTTCTTCCATGAAAATGACTTTTCCCCTAACGATTGAATGGTTTCTATAGCAGGTATAGGCTGTGCAGTTGTGGGGTTTTGAGGGTGGGTTTTTTGGTCGATGAGAAAACAGCTGTTGATCACGTTATTCTGTAGGGCAGCGGGAAATCATGGGACAGTGTGTCTAATGGAATTAATTTTTTGACTCTTTCTCACTTATATAGAGTTATCATTAGATGTGTGTGATGAGAAATTGCTCTGCAGGACAGCTCTCATGAAAATTCAGATGTCTGGCAGGTGATTCACAGATAGCTGTAAGCATAAGTGATTTGAAAACAGCAGGTGAACTTCCCTTACAGCAATCTGCCAAACAAATTTGTTGAGAATAAATTCCTATTAGAGTTGTTTCAAGATGCTGAGAATTTATCTGGGATTTTCTTGATGTTGTTTTAAGTCATGATTAGCAAGACCTCCGTTTTAAAAGAGCATACAAAATTTTTAATCCCATCTAGGCAAGGCACTCATTAGTAAATGAAAATGAGAAAAGAAATATACATTTATCCTTCCTTGTAATTCTGACATTTCCATTTTGGATAGAATCCAAGTGAATATAGTAACGATGCAAATGATTTTAGCTTTTTGCCAGGTGAAAAAAATTGGCATGAAATCAATTATTTATTTGTACTGAGACAAAAAAAGTCACATAGTTTAAAACAAATATTTGTCCGTGACTGATACAACCTCGACCAAGTCCTCGAGGTGCATTTGTTCCTGTTATAGATTCGGAGAGATCAGCATCTCTCTCTTTTTTGGTTTTTTTTGGTTTTTTTTCTTTTTTTTTTTTGTTCAAATGTGCAATCAGCTATGTGTGGTTTGTGATGCTAATGCAGACCCATCTTTGAGCCAATGCTTAAGTACAGTTAAATACTGAAGGGTCAAAGCAACACCTTCTACTTCTCAAGATGTCCTAGTTAAGTTTTGTTGTAAATGGAAAAAGAAATGTCTACCTGTCTGATGAAAATCACAGGAACATTGCAAATAACTAGCCCAAAGCAAATCAAAATTACTGGATGAATTGCTGAAGAAATAGGATTATAGTAAATGACAAGAGAATCTTATGTTAAATGAAAGTATCAACAGGTTATTAATCCTTTTTTTATAATGAAAACACCAGCACAAATCAAAGCATTTAGCTAAATAATTCAGTTAATGGATTAGTTATTTCTGTCAGTGCTGTCAAATATGTGAACAGATTACCTGTTTTGCATTTAATATATTGTGACTTTTTTTGAAGTTAAAAAAAAATCAAGTCCTTACTGCCTTCAAGATTTTGAATATGATTCGAGTACAGCAGTGTGAACATTTTAATGACTTACACAGCAGAAAAGGTGTCAAACCTCACAACAACAAAACATGTCTCTACAATGATGAGAGAATTCAGTCTCCACTTCCAGATGAGATTTCAAGCTCTGGCTGAAGGAACAAAAAGTTTGAATGACAAATCAAAGAAAGCAATGCTTAAAACAAAGCAGAAATTGTAGGTAACAGGCTATAGAGAAAAGCCACATACTAATGAAACGAAACACATGTGATTGAAGAGGGCACATAAAGGAAGATTACAACTGAAGAGAGGAGCAGGTCAAATACAACGAGTTATGGGAGACCTTGAGGAAGGAGATCAGAGAGGACATTAAAAAAATAGAGTGTCAACATCATATGGGGTACTCTCAAATGAGAGAACTACAAGAGGATAAGATGCTTTTGATGTGGAGGTACCAGCAGATGTTCTTTCTGAAAGACAATGGTTACACAGTGTGCAAAGAGAGATGGAAATGGAGCCCCACAGAGTGCTGAAGATTGTCACCAGTGACTTTATGTATCTAGCACTAGAAATACTCAGTGCAAGCATCATAGAATGATTTCCATTGGAAATGAGAGATGTGAGGAATAGCCTCCTTTTTTTTTTTTTTTTAAATCCTCTCCATTTCCTCTTGCTACTGTATAGAATATTAAGGGCAACACAGTTAAGTCAGCCCATACTATAAAAGCTGGAAATGTAGCACTTAAAAATGCCTCAAAGTAACACAAAGGACTGACAAAACCCAGTTCTCAACATACAGCAGAACTTAAGAGATTGTGAGATGGGGCACTTTGGAAGAGATGTAGCTGTGTTGCACGAGCAAAGTTCCATGGGAAGGGCAGTTGGCAGCTCCACATCTTCAGTGAGGACATTTTCAAAGCATGTAAACTATGTTCCTTTTAATGTGTTGCATTCATAGAATGGTTTGGGTAAGAAGGGATCTTTGAAGGTCATTTGACCTAATCTCCCTACAATGAGTAGGAACATCTTCAACTGGATCAGGTTGCTCAGAGCCCTGTCCAACCTGATGCTAAATGTTTCCAGGGATGGGGCATCCACAGCCTCTTGAGGTAATCTTTGCCAGTGTTTTACCACCCTTATAGTAAAGACCTTCTTCCTTATATCTAATCTAGATCAATCCTCTTTTATTCTAAAACCATTACCCATTTTCTGTTGTAACAGGTCATGCTAAAATATCTGTCTCCACCTTTCTTGCAAGGCCTCCTTTTAGTACTGAAGGGCTGCAAAAAGATCTCCCCAGAGCCTTCTCTTTGCAAGGCTGAACAATCCCAACTCTCTCAGCCTGTCTCCATAGGAGAGCTGCACCATTATTCTGGCCATCTTTGTGACCTCCTCTGGATCCATTCCAAGAAGTCCATATCCTTTTTATGTTGGGGACCCCAGAGCTGGATGCAGTACTCCAGGTGGGGTTTCAGTTGCAGGTGTAAGGGGTATTATAAAAGGCTCTTTTTGATATCTCTTGGTACAGTAGAGAGCAGTAAATAACTGCTCTGTCTGTAGCATTTATGACTCAGTATAGTCAGGCAAGTGCTTTATGTTCTACAACATGATTATTAGGTGCAGTTGCAAGGGGAAAAAGAATCAATGGCTAAGCTTTAAAACATAAAGTATTTCAAAGGCAGCTACCATCTGGCACGTAGGTATCACAGTACCACTTAGAATTTAGTGGGTTTAATTATTTTCTCATACTTTCTTTATGAGAGTAGTGGGCTAGGAAAAAAAATTCACTTGGTAGAAATGTTAGTTTGCATGTCTTAATTTTTTAAATGACATTTAGATGAGTTTATGAGAAAGGGAGAGGCTTCTTTCGTATTTACAGTTAATAGAGATGAGACATTGTTCACTATAGAATCTGCAAGGGAACTTCTTTAACATGGGGCACTTAATGTGAGAATAATTGTGAAATGGCTTTGAGTCAAGCAAAGAATACTTCAGCTTCTCATGGGGAAGGTTCTCTTCATCTTACCCAGTAGGTGACACCTGGCTGACATCTATGGATTGTGATTTAATTCTGTCTTCACTTACTCTAAAACAAGCTGATCAAGAAAGTGTTTTTCAATAGTGGCTGTAGTACTGTTTGCCAGTGCACTAAGCTAAGCAATCACATAGTCATGTGTTGGCAGAGGGCAATTCTGTTATATTTCACTATTGATCATTAAATCACTCTCAGCACTCAGTGCCTTCCAGTGATCCATGGGACTGATACATACCACATGGGGTTTGTGCTTCCTCTTCCATCTTGCCAAGGTGACAACAGCATTTGGTTTGTCGTAGGTATAAAGCATCTTTCCATCTAGCTGTCTTGAAATGTTTTCCAGATGTCATAATACTATTCATCTTTTATAGGGATGTGAAGGTATGAGGCAGTGAGCTCAATCAAATTGGCTAATCCTGCAGTTAGCAGCCCAGTGGTCATTCTGAGGAGAAAAGAGCTTAATTAATTTGTTGCCTTCTGGTATGTTTATATATCTCTGTGACTTGAGCTGCCGTTGCAAAGAGATTTCCTGAAATCCACTATTGTTTTAGTACTAATAGCAGCTACAGAAGAATTCTTTTCTGGATGTACAGTCAATGCATAACAGAGAGACACCAGAGCATGTCCTGCACTGGTGCTTTCAATGCTGTTACTGTTCTTGCAATAGAATATATGTAAATTTCTGAGATGCACAGGGGCAATGCATGGAAGATGACAGTGATTGCCATTCCTTGTCACCCAAGTGTAAGCACAACAATTACAGCAAAACCACACAGTCTAAACAGTGGTTTATAAGCTAAACATTTTCCTCCTAACCAAACTAGGAACTCTGGTCTAGGCAGGATTTCTGTTTAAGCTAGAAAATCTGAATTTAAGCAGCTCTTCTGTTTTGGTAACAAAAAGGCATTGTTAAAGGCTGAAATGTCACTATTTTTACAGGAATATTTACTTTTGAATTTGTTATACCATTGCTTTCTGCACAGTCTAGAGTGACAAGAGATTATGATGATTTTATCAAAATATTACATTTTCATTTTTTTGGCAGCTGCAAGAAGGCTTTTTCATACCTTGGTACCTCAAAGTGATCTTCATTCTCAGTTTGGGGCTGTACTAGGTTGTTTGCACTATGCAAACAATCATGAAAGTAATCTAGTAGCCATCAAATTATTTAATTTGTTTTCCTGAGAGTCACAATTTTAAGTGATTTTATTACTGGAGAATTGAGAAGGGGCATGGTAGTGGTGACAGCAGTGACACAAGAGCACTGAATATTAACAAATTTCTGAACATTGTAAGTAACTTAACAAATAGAAAATTCAAGAAGTTGGTTTGGACTTCTCTAATTGTATTGCCAAAAGTATTTTTTGACCACTTAAAAAGATGGTGATCTTATAACTCATCTTAAAAAAAGCTCTAAGCTCCTAAGTACAGAGCTCCTGTTGTCATGAAAGAGAAAATTCAGCACAAACATTAATATAGTCAACTTGTATACAACGTATTTAAGTGGCAACAGTGCTTTCCCTTCTGTTCTCTCCCCTACAAGTCAAGCTACCTCCCAAATAGAATTATTTAGAATCTTTAGAATCTTTTTTTTTAGAATCTTTCATTGCACTGATTCATATATTTATAAGAAAATTGATTTCGAGTTGCAAATATATCTTATCAAATGTAAAGAGGATGTTGCAATTGAAGTTACTGAATTGATAAATCTTTGTGCAGAAGTTTGATAACCCCTTTATGTAGCCTGAGATGTCTGGGGGTATAGAAGTCTCCATCATACAGCTCAGTACAGATGTAGAACAGTTTTGGATTGGCTGCTTCTTGCTCCTGTAGGATTGTTTGTCTCTGGAAAGGTAAATCTTCATGTGATATTTCTGTTGTTTACTGTTTCCAAGCAGATTCCAAGTGCTACACTGCAACAGCAGCCTTTTTTGTGGAATATATTTCAGCCCTTTGGAATAATCATAGCAAAAGAATAGTTGTGTAAGCAAAGAAATCTTTGAGCATCAAAAAATTTGGTCAGAATTCATTTCATGCTCCCAGTCAATGATTTGCTCAGTTCCAGCTAAGCTAGGCTTATTTTCCCCCACTGACTTCTATTATCTGCTTGGAAAATAATAATGATTCTGCCCTTCTTTCATTGAATGTTTCACACAGTTCAGCTAAGTTGTTTATACTCATTTACATTTCATGTGTCAGGTCACATGTCATAAGATGTAATAAAGTTTAACATATGTGACAGAAAACACCATGTGGTGCTTAAAATTTAAAGCATGATACATTGATCCATCAGATTTTACTATCTGATACTTACAATCAGTGTTGACTCTGAGATAATTTGGAAATGCAGATGTGAAGCAGGGAGGGAGATAATTAGAAAATATTGGTTAGTCACATGGGTTGACTCAATTCTTTCCCCATAGTTATAGTTTCCTATTAGTACAAGAAATGAGTATAGCCTGTTATAATTACTGCAAGTAGTCTGATTATTAAAATTAATTTGCAATTTGATAGTTAAATTAATGTTGTAAGTTTCATTTATAACTTGATAAAATGTTGGAACTCAAAACTGTAATGAAAATATTAATTATTGGCTTTTACCAGGTATGTGTTCTGAAACACCACCTTGTGTGTTTACAAATAATCCAGTTAGGGAGGCACAACTGGATATAGCATTTTGGTGGAATGTGGGTACCATGGGACAGTGGTCTTTTCATCAAAATGTGATGCAGATTATATGCAGCAAGGACTGATGGGGAGTACTGCAACCTGACTCTGCAGGCATTGGAAGGGAGGGGGAAGAAGAGTAATTTATGGGCATGAACTTCACGTGAGTTAGGCTGGATTAGACACACTCCAGGAGCAAGTATAAGAAGGACAATGAAGAAGAGACCTAAGATTTCCTCCTGTGGAAATTATCAAGGCAGTTAATTAGTAAATCTGTGTTTATCTTGTCATCAAACATGTGATGTATTTGGCAGGCTAACTATGTGCTAGAGGCCTCGATGATGATCGTGTTCTAGACATCTGTATGCTGTTAGACACTCCCCAATGGCTTTCCCTATATGCCTCGTTTACTTCAATTACTCTTTTAATGTCACCTACCCATAGCTAAGACAAAATATCTTTTTATCATATCTCTTCATTCAGAAAATGGGTTTTTCTGTATAGGACTGAATGCAAAGAAACAAACAAACTAGCTTGAAGACACAAAAGGGCCAGAAGTCAAGTTTGGCTTTTTAATCAAGAAAAATGGAAGATGCAATCATTTAAAAGAACAGGACTCTCAAATCCTTACAGAGAGGGAAATACATGAGAAATCAATGCAGTGTGGTAATTACATTCTTAGAGTTCTGTCTCTCTCATTGAACTTTTTTTTTTCTTTAATAATCTGTTGGACTTGCAGTGGATTCCAATCTGACAGTGGTTCTTCAACATAGATTCTTATTCTGGAGTTATTACTTCCCTGCTCTTATACTGTGGTCCCATATCCACTCGATCATTCATTATTACTCTGTTTTGTTAACAAAATCTTAAAAGCTTGGTTAAAACATTTTGAGAAAGCACAAGAAAAGATTAAAGCATGATCAAATTACACAGGGTAAAGTCTAAAAGTAGCAAGCCAATGGCAGACTCAAGTCTCAAATAGTCTATTTGATCTGACATGTCATGGTAAGTATCCCAAGGATCCCTGTGGCTTCTATGGAAAATGGAAGGAATACAGGCCAATGGGAGTCTTTAATAATCCTGGCTCTCAAAATTTGCTGTTCAGAAATACTGGACTTAGAAGTTTATCAAACTGAGAAGTTCCCAGAAGATTATTGAAAGCCATTCAATTTCTGAATAAGGATTTTTTAATGTTTTGTTGTTTGGTTTGTTTTTTGTTTTGTTTTGGTTTTGTTTTTTTTTGTTAGAGAGGTTTATTAAAATTGTTAATCTTTAAGTTGTCTATCACTTTGACAAAATAATGTTTGAATTTATATCAGTATGTCTTTCC
>NW_008683116.1:78338-106476 GCF_000695815.1 Acanthisitta chloris
GGTATCTTGTGCCTCAATCCAAATAGTTTATTTTGGTATACATAGCACAGAAATTCTTTGGTTTATAACACAATGTTCATTGTATGCTGGCTTTGAAAAACTGAATTGCATTGTAGGAAACAGCTACCCATGAACATTAAAAAGCTGAGCAAATAATGCAGTTCTTCTTTGAATGTTTTTTTGAAGTATTAAACCAGTTGTCATCTCCTATGTTCATAAACCTGTGTAAGTTTTCTGGTTGAAATTCATTAATCTGCACAAATCTGAGCATAATGCAATTCCTAAAAACGTTATTTTATCAGGGATTCAGTTTGAGATTGAATTTTGGTGTCAATTTTAGTGTGTTTGGATATTTAATCCCCTAAAGTATCTAAACTCAAGTTTTAAAGCTCTTACAGTAGTTTCCAAATATGCCAAGTAAACAATTTGTGATAAGTTTTAGCTTGTTTTATTTTGGTTTGTAGAGGGTTTTAGGGTCAGCCAGGAACATTATCTGTCTATGCAGCTCTTTAATTGCTGGCTCACATCACAAATTACAAGATTTGAAATATATCCAGTTATACATAACAAATGCTACATTTTAAAACTGTTTGTGGAATAGTTTATAATAAATTTAATGAAGTCCTAAGCAATTTTCTCAGTAAATCTGAAGTGCAGGAATCCTAGTGAGAAAATAATGCTTTTCTCATCCTCTGTCATCGTATCTTTTTCTGAAAGAGGTGAAGCTCTAAAATCAGACTGAAGCTTGTCTCTTAGCAATATCTTCTACTTTTCTAGAAGGAACATGGATGAGTCCATTTTCAAGGTAAAAGAAAGGAAACAAAATTAAGTTACAAAAGGTTGTGTAGGAAATCTGATAGAGCACTGGGAACAGGACTTTGAAGACTAAGGTACATGACACATGTTTTAATCCAGTAGACGACATGGCCTTGTGCAAATTGCTTAAAATCTCTTTACTTAGCTAGACCAACTGTAAAATCCAGCTAATAAAGCTTAACCACCCTTGTAAAGTGCTTTGAGGTCTACATATGAAAAAGCACCATGTGAATACAAAGCAAAGACAGACTGGGGTTTTTTTTTCCTTCCCTCAATAAGTAAGTAGGAAGGAAGATCTGAGTGATTTATTTGGGAAATGCTGTGACCCAGGGAGTAGTTATTGACTCTGAAGCTGGAAGCTGTGGGTTTTCATCTGGAGTTGGATGCTTTCAGGTGTTTTGCACTGGGAGGAGAACTGTCCTGACTCTATATGTAGATACTTTTAGTGATGAAGCTGTGCATTTTTGCAAGTTATGAGCAAACAGAATAGCAGTTCTCCAACTATGATTCTGAATTTGGCCAGCATTACTCATTCCTTCTGGAATTTAATACCCTCTATTATATATTGCCAACGTTTTCCCTTTCTTTAGTACAGAAGAGAAATTGGAATAAAGCCAGTTTTTAAGACTGGAAAGCTTCACTGCCTCAGAAAGCATCGTTGAAAAGCAAACTAAAGTTGCTGCCTACCAGTGAGGACATTTCCTCACCTGTCACATCACACACAACATCTGAACACTTAAAACAAGGTAATGATTAATTAGCAGCTGCAGAAATTGTACATTAGGCACACAATGAATTATTCCTCTTAAAAAACAGTCATTACATATTCGTCATGCAAAGGAAAATTACCTGTAAGAATACTCTTTCTTTTGGGTGCAGAGCAATGTAATGCACTGTAGTAAATGGTATATTAAATAGATTGAAAACATAAGGGAATAAAATCACAAAACCAAAATCTAGATAACCTGCAGCTCGAATCCCCAAACCAAAATCTAGATAACCTGCAGCTCTGAGGTAAATAAAAAAAAAAAAAACACCTCTTGAATTTAAGGTAAATTCTCACCTTAAATTCAATAACCACCTCTTGAATTTGAGGTAAATTCTCACCTTAAATTCAATAATACGTTTACTCTACATGAGTGAAAATGTTTCATTTCCTCTCCTCATATCTGTTTATACTCTTCCAATTACTCCATTACAATAAGCACAGTTTATCCACATGCAATAGAAGAACAACTTTAGCTCTCAGTATTGTTGGTTAAAGAAAACAGTGAATGGTAGTATGTAAATAAAGGGGGGAGGAAAGGTTTTGTCATTTATTTCTTCTTACAAATGTGTAAGCCAGTGATATACAGGACCACTGGAAAAGAGGGTATAGAGTTGGTAAGCTCTGAAGGATTGTTCAGGTGTGACACTTACAGCATGTGTAGTAACAGAAAACAGGCATTTTTGGGTTTTTTTTTCAATTTTTTTTATTGTTTCAATTTGTGAATGTTAGATTTTTGCCTCCTTACTTGTACTGTATTTGGCTTACATAAAGGGCTTATGAAGAAAATTCAGCAACTAAAAGCCTAAGGGAATAAAACTTTTTACCTACTTTGCCACAGAGAACACAGTTCATAATAGGCATATCTGCTTATGCAGATATTTGTACTCTGATCTAATTGAAAATCTTCATCTGCCTCGAAATAAAATATCAGCAAAGCAGAAATCAGACCACCGAATTCAGTAAAATCTCTGTAACCAGACTGGAGTGCCATAAGATTTTAAAACTGTGCTAAGCTGTAAGAAAAGTGTGACTTTCAGAATATTTCCTGAAGAAGTATCACTTCTCATTCATTAGAGGCAAGAGAGACATAAGGGAAGGGAGATTTAGGCAACCTGATAAAAAGGATTGATTCTGATGATTTTTCTGCCAAAGATAAGTACTGACTAAGAAAACATTACAGGAAATGCCCTTATACTATTTTTGTGGGTACTTCTGTATGCCTACATGGCTAAAAGGCCTCTTGAATAAAGAAGTCTTACTATATTTTAAGTAGTTGTTTGGGAAACGTAAGGTTATGTTTCCAGTTAGTGTGGCTTTAGTGTATATGCAAAGTCATTGAACATTTATGCACAGTATCTCAATCTTTTCTTCCAACTAAGGACTTTAAAGCAGCTTATAGCCATGAAGCTTTATCAAGGACCTCACATTCCTAGAAATATAGGAGAAAAATTGGATTTGTGCTCATTAATTGACAGTGGTTCACAGTTCTGATGTTGCATGCCATTGACTGTAGTTTCAGTCTCTTACATTAGGAGATACTGTATGCTTTGCAGGGTAAGCACTGTATTCTTCCAAGCAGTTCAGTTAGTATATCTTTGCAGACAGTCTTAAATACCTTGTAGGAATCCCAGTCCTTGGACATCCATAAAGATTTCAAGTGGCACATAAATCTGGCTTGTCTAATACTGGTTTTGTAGTCACTAAATTATTTGTAGTTCTTCGGGTCCTGCTACTTGATGAACTCCAGTGCTAGTGAAATAATGAAGAAAATTATTCCCTAGATGGCCACATTATTGATTTGATAAATTATTCAGACAAGGGGACATTGGCATTGCTGTCTCAATGTTGTCTCCTGCAGTGGAGTTCTCCACTGAACAGTTTAAATGCTTCCATTTAGTTTAGTTTCCATTTCTTAGGGTTTTGCTTTTTTTTTTCCTCCCCTATTCTTCAGTACCTCATGCCTGTAGTTCAACTGTGAGCAAACTCTTCCTAGAGTTCAACAGGCACTTTTCATCCCTTGGATAAATGGTAAAGCAACATTTTCTTCCCTTGTGGTTCAGTGTCCACGAAAACTCATTTTAATTTGTAATTTCTGGTAGTTATTCCTGGGAATTTTTGTGCTCATGTTTCTGGTGCCTTTTCTGGACAGAGAAAATTCTCACTGCAAATCTTCTTTTGTATTTGATGTTTCTCTCAATGTCATGGCTTGACCACATTTCTTTCTTGCTCACTTGTTCCATTTGGGATCAGTTCTCTCATTAACATACCTAAGGAAGTTTCTCTTGGGATTTGGTGCTTTAGAGGTTTTTATCAAAATAAAAAGGCAGGTGCATGATAGCTCCTTTAAAGGATCAGTGTGAGAGCAGTGCACTACTTGGGAGATGGAAAACCAGAATAAAAGTAAAGCTGATTGGTTAAACAGCCTAGAGACACTGGTTCCTTAAGGATGACAGGGTCCCTTACATGACAATAAGGTCCCTTAAGGTCCCTTATATGATAAGGTAATCTTTACATGGGAATTGATTCAGGAGTTCATATATCTCATTCTAAAGAAACTGCAGACTTTTGATCAGCTGACACCAATAGTCCCTTTACTACCCAGGCTACATCTTCACTCTTAAAGAACTAGTTACTGATGGAGGCCTGGACTGTGCATCTAAGGTCAAGTGACACAAATTTCTTACTCTTCAGGATGTTTCAGAGGCTTAAAACTGATTAGTTTTCTGCTCACCTCTGCAGTTATTAAGAATCTGATACTCATATGACTTGTCACGTTGTAAACTGTGTTCTGTAACTTAAATGACAGTGTTGTTTAAAGATGCATCAGCTTTGAGTTGCTCTGTGCCTGCAAAGAAACTGAATGTTGAACATGATTATATAGACAGTATGTGCTTCTTACTGTTTCCTTAATCCTTCCTTTCTAATTATGAGCTATAATCCTATTTTAATCTTCCTTTCCAGTTTTACAGACCTATTTCCATGTAAAGTCAGCATTAATAGTGATAAAATATTAATTGAAATAAATGAGACTTGATCTTTTATCTTAAAAAAGGTAAAATTAGACATAGAATTGCAAACAGTATAGGAAACTATTATTCTAATTGTTACGGAAAATGTGGCACCATTTACCACTTTCTTCTTTTTTAAGAGTAAAACCACATGAAAGTGATTGTTCTGCTTTGTGGAACACTGATAGGAGAAAAAGATTGTGCTTGGCAGATATTTTGTGCTATCCATTACTTTATGTCACAATTTTAAGTCCCTGAATAAGACTATTGTAGCTACTACTGCCCTCTTTAAAGATAAACCCTTTCACAATAATTTTGCTGTAATACAGTATTGTCAGGAAATGCAATATGCTTTACCTTCATGAGAAAACCTCTCTAATTGGAATCACTGGACCTTGACTTACTTGTCACAGCTATATTCAGGGTGAAGGTGAAATCTTTAAGAAGGCTGATCAGGAAAATTAAAGCATGGCTTCTCTGAACAAAAACGTTATAAGAGGACACATTCACATGCAAGATCTTTCTCCTTGAATCTTTATTGCTTTTTTTTTTCCTCTAATATGTGAGGAGAACCATGGGCAGGGAGCAGGAGGGAAGAGAGACTGACAGTGGCATTTGAACAGTCTGATCTGTTACAAGTCTGTAATTAAAATACAGAAGTAAATAAACAACTACTCTTGTTTCTTGTGCTGGAAGAGTTAAGTATCTCAAACTTGGGAACAGGTGGGGGAATTGCAGCTAAAGCCATTGAGCTTAATGAGAATTAGTCATGCATTCTGACTGTTCAGATATTGGATGAGGGACCTGCAAGGCAAGTGCTTTTCCTAAGCTCCTAAAGTCGGGATAATAAATAGAAACAAATCATCTTCTAGTGATTAGTAGACATGTATATAGAGAATTCATAGCAGAAAAAACAACAGTAACATTGCAGTGTAGCAAAGCCATAGCTGAGCACCTTCTTCTTTGTTTTGTGTTATTACTGCTGGTTTTATGATTTAGGAATTTTTGACAGCTGGTCTTTAATGTTTTCATAAAAATATGAATGGCTATGAAGAAAATCAGCTTAACATGAGGTATGTGGGTTGTGGTGTGTTGGTGGAAGTTAGGGCAGGAGGTGAAGGAGTACATAGAGTTAGCTTTGTGTTCTTCGGTGTCCTGTGCAAAGCCACGAATGCCATGAAAGATCCAAAACAGGCTATGCTGATTGATAGCACATGGAGATTATGGAGCCTGCAGGAGGTCTCTGAAGATGGTGCAAAACTCCTTGAAATCAGCTGGTCCATAATTTCACATCAACTATCTTTTTTCTTTCTTTTTTTATTTCTCTTTTTTTTTTTTTTTTCCCCCCCTGAAATGCTCCATAGGTTATGCTCCTGTGATTATTGGCTGAAATAACCCTCATCAAGAGTCTTCAAAGCACTGATCAGTCAAATTTTTATATTTGGATAAGGCTCTTAATTTATATTTTATATTTTCTTAGTAACTTGTGCATATTCAGCTCTAAGAACTTTGATATCTTTAGTCATTAAACAATAATATCATTATTTTATAAGGATGTATTTCCTTGATTTCTAGAAGCCTTAGTGACTGGTTAGTGCAAAGAGAAATAAAACACTTGCTGGGATATAATGGATTTACATTGCCTCATGGTCAGAAGGTTGGTTTCTGAAGATCAGATCTTCATGATAAAGGAATAACTGTTCCCTCATTTGGAAAGACTCTGTGTGCATGTCTTGCTGGCCTCCTTGTCACTCTTGATTGCATGTAATAGAGATCACTAGAAAGTGAGCATTGGCTCTCTAGCGAGAGGCTTGAAAAGATCTGGCTCGAAAAGGTTTGTTTAGGCTACCAAGTTATTATTATTTTTGAGTTAAAGTGGTGGTAAATGAGGACAAAAATTATTAAAACTCAAACCAAAATGCAAAGCTTGTTGCTTGTTGAAAGTGTAACTAAAATCTTTGCTGATGCACTATGTATCTTGTGTATTCTTAAGTAGAGGTTTTTATGACAGAGCTGAAGGAAATGGAAAAACATAAAATTAAAAATAAATTACTAGATATGGAATCGTTTTTATTGCCAAATCAGCAACACATACAGCTAATGAAAAATATTTTCCACAGACAGATGGGGTAGTCAGATCCCAGGAGCATAAGTATGAAGTATCTGTTAAGATTCTTTTTTATACATTTGCATATAAATATAAACATCATTAGTAGGGGCTAATTGCCCTGTAGGAACTACAACATGAGCATTAGATCTTCAGGGTTGCTGTCATTTGTTGTTTTGGGGGGGGTTAAGTATCTCTATTACCCATCGTGTTTGGTACTGCATGGCTGCAACGGATAATTAGGACCATTAAGAATCTCAATCACAAAATCAAACCCATTTGGACTGGCTTCCAGGGCAGCCCAGCACAGTAAGTAACCATTGTTTTGCTCATGCATATTCATAAGGGTACTTGATTTGACTTTCATAGTAGGGGGCTTGTAAAAACTCATCCACAGTTTAGCCCCTACAAAAGAAGGAACATCTAAGGTAGCAAGATGTCATACATGATGAAAGTCTTTCTAAAAAACAATGCATAAAACAAAGAATGATGTGTTGTAGCTCCTCAGAAGAAAAATAGTATTGTAAAAAAAATGGGATTTCAAGTATTTAGGTTTTTCAGTTGTCCTAGTGACAGAAAAGGTCAAGGAATCTATGCTGTGCAAGGCCTGGGTAATATGACCCATTGCTGGGCAAAGAGCAGTTAGACATCTGTGTTGAATGCTGTGGACTTGTGTTATTATATTTGGGAGTCTGTAAGGTGCATGACAAAGGCAGTGGTATTAGCATAGTGGTGTCAGCTTAAAAAAACTACTAATGTTTCAAATATTGCTGTGTTACTTCACACTTGAGAAGCTGAATGATGTTTGATTCAATCTTAAACTTGGACAAGACCTTGCTGGCATTTAAAAATCCCAACCAAAGAAACATGACATTTTGCTAAAGTTTGTTGCTGTAGAACAAAAGTGTTAAATTATGAATTAGAAATAGTACAAGAAGTCTCCTAGAAATCTTCCCATTTAAAAAAATCATACAAACCCAGTATTATCTACAGATGAAGTGCTTATTGTTGAAGTACAACATCTGCATAACGTAACACTCAGCAGGTTTTCTCCCTGCTATGACATACCCAATGGGGGTGCAGAACAGGGAAGTGGGAGCCATTGATTATTGGTTGGAGTGAATTGTCAGACAGTCATGACATAAACACTTTTGCTAGTTTTTGTTTCCTTCATCTGTCCATTTTCCAACTCTGTCTCTCTCTGCTTCTCTCTCTAGTTTCTTATTTTTCTCTTCACTACTCCTGATGGTTTTTTCCCTTTCACATGATGAACACTTTCTGATACTCTTTCTTAGAAAATAGCATCAGGGTTGAAGAATTGGGGGCTTGCCAGAAATTGCTTGCTTACTTAGCTTTGGCTTTTCATGCATATCCTCTGCTTCACATAGAGTTGATCACTGTCACATGGAGAATTCTTCCCCCACCTTCCAGAGCTGCTTGCCATAGTGGCCCCAACCTCATGAAGGGGAACTTTGTGGTTCAAATACATGTGCCAAGTCAGGCAAAGACCTTCCAGTAGTCAAAGAACAGAAATGAAAGCTGTACACATGGCTGTATGAACTAAATAAAAACATGAACATTGGTAGATGTGATGAACTGTTGATGTTAAAGGTGTCATTCTCGCAACAACATTAGAAGGCCTCCTTGAAAATTTCTATTGGAAGTCAGCAGTTGTAACTCTAGATGGTATTAAACTGTGTAGCAGCCTCTGTGACTGGCATAGCAGATAACACTTAAGATGGAGAAAAACATGTTTATTTAAGTGTCGATAAGGTGTATTTCTGTGCAGCAGCAAGAGCTGCATTGCTGATTGGGAAGAGGTACTCCCAGTTTTCAAGCACTGTGAGACTTAATTCCTGTGAAAGTAGAAAGGTTCTCTCTTCAGTAGCATAGTATGAGGGGGGAAGTCCATTAGTCCTATCCACTGCAGTAATTGGCATCCTGACACTCCTGGTCTCCTGACAGTGTGAAGTTCAAAGAAATTTCAGTGTTAATTGGATGTGCTTCACCCATTCATGAGTTTGAGTATATGCCAGATGAAATATCTCACATGCAACTGTATGTATAGGGGATTACAGTGCCTGTTCTTGTGGAGAGGCACCAAATAATGTGACTTTAAAACAGATTTTCCAGACTATTTATAGGGTCGTGGTATGCCTTGGATAAAAAAAAAACAAAACAACCCTGCAGTAATAGGTAGATGTATTTCTTTTTTTCTTCAGAACTTCTAATCAGTGTCCAAAATGATTCTTTTTGTAAAGCTAATGTGTTCTTTGTATTACAAACTCAGCAGACTTTCCTTTTTGTGAGCATGAGCGAGAAACTGTTTTACATGCAGTTTGGTTTGCAACAGGAGTGTCAACTTACAGCTGTTACTAACCATTCCATTTAGTGACTGTAGTAAAATACAGCCTTAAAGAAAGGCAATTCAACCCTTATTGACCATCATCCTTATAATTATCTCCAGTATTGTTATAATAAGAAAGTAGCATTCAAGCACATGGCAGCTGTGTGTGGAAAAATATGGGGAAGGGAGCAGGGAAGAAATAAGATTACAATGTAGTTAGAGCACTATCAATAGCCATAGGTTTAAAAAGTATATCTTAAGTATGTTAATTATAGAACACAAAAGCATTTCAGACCAACCTGCAACTTCAGCATCCTCTAATGGCAGAACATCATCCCAGAATGGGAAGCAATCAGCAACTTGGTGTTTCTATGGGGTTGGTTTGCAGTGCTCCATTGTGCTGCAGTGACTTACAGCTCAGCCATGCAACCTGCAAGTTTCCTACTCTGTGTTTTAACTCAAATGGAAGGCAGTGCTGCCAAGAAGCAAAATATGGAGGTCAATTTGGGGTATTTATGTGGAAATTAGGAACTGAAATATGTGTAAGTGTACACACAGGTTAACAGTTCTCTGTTAGTCACTCAGAAATGTACTGTACACTTGATCCAGGTTTTCTGGAGATGATTGTTTAACATAAAGGTTGTATGTAACAGAACAACTAATTCTTTTTTTCATTTTGTATATGGAAATTATTGCTTGTAATCTGATTTCAGAAATTTGCTAACATCAAAACAATTGTTAGACTTCTATATCAAAACAGGCAATACAGCATCTACCATTATTGCTAAGTGTAAAAACTATCAAGAATACCAATTTAATACAATGTAGTAAAGTATTTTGTTTTGGGGTTTTTTTTATTTTTGCTGGGTTTTTAGTTTGTTTGTTTTTAATTTTGGATGGTTTGGAGCATCAGCACTATATTTCTTAAAAAAAAACAACTTTGTTGCAATGATGCAGATTTTTGTGGAAAACTCTTCAATTGAAAAATGTTGCCATATTCTCAGGGTTATTCCATTCTCAGTGCCATCTAGTATCATCATTTCGTCATGTGAAAGTGCAGAGACACAGCACATAGAATCATGTACCTCTTCAAGTCACAGCAAATTGATCAAATTTTTGCCCTACCAGAACTCTAAGTGGATTAGGGAAAGTGGATTAGGTGGTCAGAAATGACTTTTTTTAAGTGTTCACACATTGCATTTTGCAGATGTCAAAGTAACTATTTAGTCTGGAAATTGTTTGCTTGATAAAATGAAATGTCAATGAGAGTTGAAAGAAGATAGCCCTAGTGTATGGTTGGGAGGGAAGAGGATATTCCAGTTTCTTTTCCTGATGGCCTCAGCATGGTCTCCCAGTGGTACTATAACTCAGCAGAAAAATCACTGTATCAGGGCTGCACACTAAAATCTAAACTCTGAGCTTTAATAGAGAAAAGGCTTAGTTATTGCTGGAGAGTTTCCAGAGCTATGTGGTACATTAATAGTTATTACAGTTGTGGTCTGCTTAAACTCTTGCTGCACAGTGGGTGTTCTGCATTGCCAGATGTGATGAAGTTTACTGAAGTATTGTGTTTCAAATATTTCTTCACTGTTCTTGTATATTGCAAAGGTTTTGAATCTGAGGGTATTGTTTAGTTGATTTCTTTAAGGCAGCTCTGTGTTGGTAATTGTCAGCAAAAATGGATGATATCTGGGAGAGGTACACACCTTTCTGCTGACTTCAGTGCAAAACCTGACAATCTCCTTGAAATATCTGGTGACAGGATTACAGAATCAGGGAGATTTAGATGCTCATACACCACCATGAATTCAATAAATTGAATTCACAGGAGATTGCACGATGTTTCCTGGCTTGTTCAGGTTCTGCTATGTGTTCAACAAAATGATTTTTGTTTAGCTATTCACTACATCCCTTTGACCACCTTAAAATTGCTGTAAAAATTCAAATGCTTCCAATTTCCAAAATATGCTCTGAGTGAAAATTCTGTATCTTGGCAACGAGGAAGGGACAATTATTCTTTGGAAAAAGTCATCGTATCTGCCAAGATGAACTGATTATCATAATTCTTGCAAGGATATGTGAGTTTATTCCATATCTCTTCTTTGGCTCTCTTTGCTGAAAGAGGTAGCCCAATTCATTGATATTGAAATTGGTGAAGTGGGTTTAATTCAATTCAAAGAAATTCATGTCTGGTGGTATAGAACAGCTCTGTAGCATTTAAGATTTCTCATGCTTAGAGGAAAAACAATGCTCTGTTTTAGAAATCTTGAATTGAGATTATTCTTTATCAGAATATGTACAACTTAGCATTTGTATATTTTTATGTTGTGGACATGGAAATAGCCCCAGTAAAATGACAGGAGATTTAATGTAAAGAACCTTGCACTTAAACAGACAGCTGTGGTTGCCTAAGAAAGCAGTTAAATAGCAGTACCTTTTCTTTTTCTTTTCTAAGTCCTCAGTCTTAGAATTTAAATTATACAAGAAAATATTAGTTCTTTGTATCATTGTTCATTTAATTGCAGGACATGGAGTGGGAGCAAAAAAGATAGAGGGATATGTGAAAGTGAGTCTGAACTTCTGAATTATATTAGAGAGGTTTAAATTCTTCTTTGAAGGATGAAGACAGAAGTAGACTTAGGTCTGTAAGATTAGCCACAGGAAATCATCAGCTAAATTAATAAGTAATTTGAGAATGAGTGAATGGAATAGTAGAATTTTAAGGAGAGGCATTTGCTGGTTAGCCTAGGTTAGACTTTGTTCAGAAGTGGTACTAAAACTTCTTTTCAGGTCACGCCATGTGACCTTTCATTGTGCTGATGTAAATCTAAGATGAATACATGGGGAACATGGCCCAGTACAAAAGCACTGACTGAATTTGCTTGGTGCTGGGCCTTCCCACTCCAACTTCTGGGTATTTCTCTACTGTTCTGGGTTAGATTATCACTTAGCATGGAGAGAGCAATAGTGGTAAGACGAGCAGGACAGAAAAACTTGATAGTTTTGTTCCACTGTTTCTTCTCATTGAAGCTCTTTTTTTACTGTTTAATCTATCAAAGGATCTGGTGATTACAGAAGAGTCTTGTCTGACAGAAAATCTTCTGGGTTTTCTCAGCTGAACATTTCCCATCTTTCAGAGAATTTTAACCATTACAAAAGTGGGAGGAGAAGCTCAGTAGCAGAGCAGGTGTCTTCAGGGGCTAATGGGACTGCTGGAGCCAGTGCCAGCAGTGGGTGTGCCAGGCCAGGATGCTGAGGTACCTCCTGGCAGGGCCCTTGCCCAGCTCACCTTGTCCTGTAAGTGATCATCAGCCTCAGCTGCACAAGAGTTCAAAAAACGGAACTCTGCAAAGAATCTCAACCAAATCCATTGCAAAACATATTTCCTATGCAAATGAATTTCAATCAATTTCCAAATTAAATTCCATCAAATGACTCGTTTCACTATTCCATACCTGTCACTTGCTGTCTCCCTATGTCTGCTCCCTATTGCACTCTGAACAGGTGATGGTAAACAGGATCAGGGCTGGAATGTATCAGCAAGGCTGGCAGCAGCACACATGGCTTTTTACCAGTTCCCACTCAAACCTTTAAATCAAAACATATTTTTGGTAATTTTCATGAGTGTTTTCTTTCCAGTAAGATTCTTCTATTTGAAAGAAACCCTGAACATAAACCACTAATTTTACGTGTAAAGAAATAGAAATAGGTTTTAAAAACACCAAAACAAATTGGGAGTTTGTATTTGAGTAAATATTTCCTGGTACTTCTTCAGGGTGTTTTACTCAGTCTTAGTGTTATTGGGGAGTGAATTTCCAAAAACAGTGAAGGGAAATTTTCCTAGAGCTTAAGTTTAAAAGCCTGGCAAGAAATTATTGTCACTTTAATAATATTTTTAGTTACCAACTTCTTACAGGTTCATGCTTACAGATATGCCAAGATATATATATATATATAGATATATAGATACTCAGCTATTAGCTAGCTTTCCACTATGTCTAAAAGAAATAATGAAACATTCAAAATTCTGAGCAAAAAAATTAAGGAATTCAAAAAAGCAATATTTAGGGAGTGTACAGAAAGGTGAAATCTGAACCCTGTTCTTAAAGTTACTTGGTAGCACTGGCATCTGCTTTCATTTGACTCTTCAGAGGAAATATGCTTATTGATTTGACGGCAGACAGCTCATGATATCTAGAATTTTTAACCTGTGATCATAAGGCAAAGAGTTCAGTTATTGAAAATGGCCCATGAGTTATAGAAAAAAAAAGCCAACATGGAGGCCCTGCACAAAAATAGAAATACTAATAAGCAAAGTAAAAATCGAATCAAAATTTGGACATTTCTTGTATATCATTTTAATCAGTCCAAGAATCAGGCTGATAGACTGATTTACAAACAGGGTCCATTACAGGGAAAGCAATAAAACTATTCATCACTTAAAGTACATTAAAACCTAATTCCAGCATCTCTCTGATAGGATAGCACCAGGAGGGTGTAAAAAGATGCAGTCAAACCTTGAGTATCACCAATGGTATTGTGATGGTTTTGTGAGTTACAGCTCTTCAACAGGACTTCTGTTAATATTCTTTAAATACTTTCTAAAATGGGCATCCTTTTATTGTAGCAATAATTTTTGGATATGTAAATTGCTTCCTGTAACTTTTTCAGGAAGCCCTGAGAAAGGATGTTCATATTAATTAATAGTTAGGATTGTAACTGGTGGTTTCTATAAGATCTTTGCAAATGAATCTTGATGCATTTAAATTCCTGTGGTTTTTACTCTTCTTCATTCTTAAAATATATGTTTGTAATTACCCAGGCACTAAATAGCTACATGTGCAATTACTTAATTCATATAATACAAAAATTCTAATATTTTTTAACAGTTTCTAAGAGCTGTCTCTTGAAGTGTGATGAGTAACATGAATTGAAAACAGTGGCTTCTTTAATTATTTTTGGCTTAAGAGTGAATCCAGGTATGAGGGTTTTTTATACTCCTCTTATATTAAAAGAACACATTTTAAAAAATGGAAATTACACCCAGGGTGTGGCATTCAGGTCCTCAGAATCAGACATTAAAAAAGGATTGCTTTTGTCTCCCTTCAACTCCTTGAAAGCTCAGCTCCTGCTTCCGTGTTGGGCCTTGTAAGTGTTGAAACCTCATCTGCCATCAGGCTTGACAAAACACAATTAGGTGTGTCTTTTAAACCAGGTTTTATTCTAGTGCATGGGCAGTTGTACCCCTGAGCTGGCTGTCCCAACAGTTGTCATGAGTGAGTCTGATATAATGAGCCACACATATGACTTTTTCCGTAATGACATTTACAAATATTCCCTTGTTTGAAAAGAAAAGGAACTCCTGCACAAACATACCAAGAAACTCTAAACTAGGATTGGAGGTCTTCACCATTCCAAGCAGAATTTTCTCAATCCTTGACTTTTCTTTCCCAAAAGGGATGCAGCAAATTCGAAGCACACAGATATAAACTCACGTGTCTCTTCTTTGTGCTGCCGAAGTCTTTGTTGTGACTGGTGCTACTAGTTATTTCATGGTAGTGGGAAACATTAAGACCTGATATTACAACCTTTATAATGTATCTACCCCCGTTTCTGTGCTTATATTAAAGTTTAGCTCTTT
The DNA here is from genome assembly GCF_000695815.1 of Acanthisitta chloris. NCBI lineage: Eukaryota > Metazoa > Chordata > Aves > Passeriformes > Acanthisittidae > Acanthisitta > Acanthisitta chloris. The sequence goes on from NW_008683116.1 coordinate 93,027, forward strand.
GTGTATGTATGACTGAAATGAAAGTTCAAACCAGTGACTCACTGTGATGGAATAGGTTACTAGATTATTAATATTTTAACATTTTCCTCTGGCAAATATGAAAGCAATTGTAGCTAAGTATAAGACTTAGTAGAAATAAACTGCTTCTGGGTACAAGGAAGGTAATTGTTGTCTGATTCAGCAGCATTATTTTGAGAGTTACATATCAAAGGAGGGAATAATAATTCTTATATTCTAATAGGACCTCTTTCTATATGAGTCACATCTGATAAAACTCTCTTTGAGAAAAAGATCAAGTTCATCTTAAATAATCATGATTTGCATATTCCTATTATGACAGCTGCATTATTCTGGGAAGTGTGCTGTGCTATTTCTATGGCTTTTGAAAACAGAAAAGGTGAGTTTCAGACTGTGAAAAAAATCAGAACAAATGTTCTCGGCATGTAATTAGGCCATGCATATCATGAACATTGTTCTTGTGACTGCTTTTATAATTTTTACATAGTTATTTCAGAAAGGTTAAAAATTATGCATGCAGTCTTTATTATATTACACACTATTTGGAAAAAAAGCATTTCTCTGCACTAAAAATAATAAAGAAATAGATTCATTGTGTCGAGAGAAATTTATTTCTTGAGCCTCAAATAATTTAATTCCTTTTTATTCTATGCAAAAAGTAATTTTCTCCTAGGGGGAAATTATTGCTTAACTACTGTTATGTATTCACTGGCAGTCTTAGCCACTCAGCCAAAGATAGTTCTAAAAAGGAAGTAGAGAAAGCTGATTGAAGTGAAATCCTTAAACTAAATATGACAAATAGAAGACTTAAGGCTTTATATGTTTCTTTCACAAAGAATCCGTAGTGTTCCTGACATTGGAAAACCATTTTAAATAGAACTGCAGTGACATTGTCATTGTCCCATCATGGTTGCTTTAATGTGTGACCATTCAGATGTTTATTCCTGTGAAGACTTTTACACATTTCAGGATGGGGTAGCTTTTCTTTTTTAAAAAGAAAAACATGATTCTTGGCAGGAATGAGGAAATGAATCTTAAAATGTTTTCACCTATTACTTATTTTGCTTTTTATTATTGTTAGTTTAAGTTAATAGCTGGAGGATGGAGGTGAGAACTGCTAAACTGGTTTTAAGTAGAACCAGTTTTCATAGCTGTCCCTGTTGCCATGTGGGACACCAGGATTAACAGTCATTATAGACCTGCAATAACCACCCAGTCCTGCAGCTGATACTGCTGCTAAGTCCTGGTCATGAAAATGATATTTAATTAGAGCAGTAAGGATTGTACCAGTCAATTAGGTGCAGAAATATGAACGGTAGGTAGAACTGTCCCAGCCATTGACTGCCAGTCTCACTTTATTTCCATTAGGTTGTTCAGTAAAATTGTATTGCATATACTTTCAGAGGACCTATGGATCATTACTCAAATACCTCTGTTGATTCCTGGTGCAGGTTATTAGTTTCTCCCTCATTCTCTGCATCAGAACATGAGAGATGAGATTTTGCATCTGTGCAGGCTACCTGAGGATGTGAGTTACCAGAGAAACCATTCCCAAGGAGCAGTATTTGTCATGGACATTCCAGTATACTTCTGTGTAATACTGATGGGATCTGTATGAGCTGTATATCTGAGCAGTATCTTTACTACAGAAGCTGTATCTATTCAGGCTAAAAAAATAGGCAAAGTAAAGTGGGATGTTTGTATATTAATACGTGGAATGTATACAGGATAGGAATTTAGTATAACAAGCAGATATATGGTATAAAACTTGGTTGTATGACACAAAACCAGTGGAATAATAGGGCTGGAATATAGAGGTAACAGGATGTGGCTCTCATAGAAATAAAAGATAAGATGGAAGCATTAAGGATTTGTCAACCTTAAACACTGCCATAACATGCAAAAAAAGAGAGCCAAGCTATTTCTAAGATTAATATAAGATTATAATAAGGGTCTGAAAATGATGGAAGCAAAGAACCCAACTGTTTTGGAACCTGTATGTTTATGCAGAGCATTATATGTTATAGCTTGTGTTTGGTGATCAATTCTTTGTGTTTCTCCATGTATACCAATAGAATCTGTTTGGATGTAGATTTTTTCCAATTTCCTTCCAAGGAAAATCATCACATTTATTGCCTATGTATAAGTTGCAGAAGCAAGTTGTACATACATTCTGTTACTGTAGGTATCGATCTTGCTTGAGGTAGAAATAAACTGGACCTAATAAGCCAATTTTTCCATCTCTATATCAAGGAAAAATCTAATTTTTAAAATTATTAGTAATATACCAGTTCCCAAAGTGAACTTTTACTCTTCAATCCTGTTCACTGCTGAAGAGGCTGCCTGGATAAACAGGCTTCATCCTGTCATGAAATCATAATATGCATTATGACATTATATTTTGTTGTCATGGAAGCAGTTGCAGTGATATTCTTGATTCTGATGTGAATCTTAACAAGCCTTTTACCAGCCATCAAGTTTCAATCTGAGGGGCAGGTTCTTGCCTGTGTTATGCATTCCCCTTCAGAGAGCCTGTCAGTCATTCATTACCAGGTCGTGTATCTGATGGAAATCAGCAATCCCACTAACCTTCACAGCTTTACATGCTTTCTATCCTCATTACCATGTTCAGGTGACTAGAAAAGTCAGTTAAAGAAGCTTCTGCCATTAGCACAGGTGTTTTGCAGCCAGGCATATTTCAGGGAATAATCTTATATATTGAGCTACAGAGAAATTGTGGTAAATCCTTAGGTTTGTGAGATTTGGAATACAGTGGTTTAGGCATTGTTGGTATTTATGAAATAGAGGTGTTGCACACATGACAAAAATTGGATTTGCTTTCTGTTATAGGCACTATTGGATTTTTGTTCTTCTCTCTCTGCTGGTTCTATTGCAGAGCTTTGGCTGCACCTCTGCAGTACAGTGGGTGAGAACACATTCCACTCAACTCCCAGTCCTCAGTGCACATTTGTAGTTTTCTCTTGGTTTGGTTGCAAGAAGAAATCTACCAGTAAAGATAATTCTTGAAAAATCTCTGCTTTTCCAAATTTCTCTTCAACATGCCTGTGAATTTCATATGGCTGTACATCTGCAACTGGGAAAGCAGGGTTCACTGTCCTTTTCTCAAGGCTGTTAAAGCATTCTGTTCAGAAGAATAGCATGAATGCACTCCTGTTCACACAGGTTATTAATGTTCCTGGGATGTGTGTGAATTCCAAGCTTTGGCTATGTCTTATTGACTGCCCTAGCTAACCTCATTCTGTCAATCTGCTCCCAGCACCAACACAGAGCTGTTTTTGGCAGATGGCACAGAGCATGACTGTGGGAATGTGCTACCCTCCTATCCCCCTGCTGACCTTCTGCACTAAGATGAGTTCTGCTTAAATAATTCATGGCAAACTCTCAGGGATTTCTCTTCCAATTTATTTTATTGTTTAGCCCAGAAAAGCTATTGACATACCAAGGTGTTCAGTCTTTAACGTGCATCCAGAGAAGTGATTAGAATATTGGGCCCACACATAGCTTCTGTGGAGCATTAAAAATTGGTTTAGATGGATAGATAAATTCGGTTTAATGGGTTCTGATTCCCACTGGAATCTTGAAGTCTGTACCTGCCTACAAATACATTAGACCAGGAAGGCTGGTGGAGTTTAAGCCAGATAAATATAAGTTGTTTCATTAGAGTTGTGTCATTCATTCATCGTTGTGATCTTGATGGAGATGTGGTTGTATAATTTACCATTTGAGTAGATGAAACTAGGAACATTTATTTATATTTTTCTGGGTTTTGACTGTCAAAATGTTCTGGCGATACAGGATGAGTTATTACTGTTTTGCTGTGGTTTTTAGTTTGAGAAAATGTAAACATTTTGCATATTGAAGGAAATTCATAAATAGAAAATGCAAAGAGCTTTTGATATCACTTTCAGATAAAAGCAAGTCCAGCTGTTATTAAAGAAGCCAACCAAACACAAATTCAGTGGAGCACTTAAGCATATGTTTAGCAATTTTAAAGGCAGTAGGCATTCCACATGTGGTCTGTTCATTTAAATACTGATTTCACAACTGAATGTATGTGTAATGCTGTTTGAAAGCAGAATCCTAGGCCAGGTCTAAACTACAAAATGTCAGATAAGTGGGGTGAAAAGGTTTACACTGGCTGTGCTGGCAAAAGTCCAAGCTTACACTGCAAAACTGAGATTTACCCATGAGAGCCTATTTCATCCAGAAGCTATGATTTCACTTGGTGATACTGTATGTGGTTATTGAAGAAGAATAATTCCAGCCAGGAATATCTGGGTGGGATGTCATAGTCTTACAGCTACATTACCTATACCATAGGTATGTATTTAATATATATACACCTATACTTCCACTGTGGTCTCTCCACTGTTGTAGTCCCTCTGAAGGCTTCAAAAATTGGATTCATTGATGCTTAGTTCTCCTTCTGTTGATCTGTAAAGAAGGAATTTTATCTACCTGTGCAATGATCTTTTCAAAACCCCATGCACTGCTTGTTCTTGACACTCATATTACAGGAACTGATGTACAATCTCTTTGCTATTGATGAATTTTCTCCCTCTAAGACCATGCATTGAAGCTCCAGCTTCAATAGAAAACACTTTTTCTATTAAACTGCAAGCTGCTGAAAATTGGGATTGAAATATAGGATGCAACTTTTATAACCAAAAATGTTTAGCTCCACCATGTGCTAACACTTAAACATAATGGTCATAGCTAATTTTAGCGGAGTGTGACCATCATCTTAGAAATAACTTGCTGAAACAAAAGTTACAGATTTATTCCCTAAGGAATGTATATTGGCATTGTCATCCCTCTTGACTCCAAAGGTGTTAACCAAAATTTGTCTCACGTGTTTAGGTTATTAGTTAGATCGATTGTTTATCTCACACATATTTTGCTTCTCTTTGGGATCTGAAGAATGTGTATTGTGTGTGTCTGTTTTCCCAGTGAAATTAGTTTGTCTAATGAAAGATATTATTTCTTTTTACAATTCTTTCTGCACTTAAACCATCACAGCTACAACAACACAGCAACTCCTATTTCTTCAGTTCAAGGATGTAGTCAAAATACTTTATTAAAAATCTGCCTTAGAGTTAGGAGGCTTAAAGTTCTTTATCTTTTTCTAGTTTGGATCAACCCAGAAATAGCTATATTCATATAACATATAAAAGTATTGAGTTTCACAGTTAAGGGTGCAGAAAGCAACACGGTATCAAAGGCACTGAATTTTAACTATGTCATCTTCTTGTATTAATGGACAACCTACCACAGTGCTTTAAGCATTTCATGCTTTCCTGTGCTTTGAAGTCCAAGCTAAAAAACTTACTAATGTATTGTGCCTCTGCTTTTCATCCATACAGAACTGAGTTAGATTCTCTGTTAGCAGTGTCATAATAACCAGAAAGTAGCAGTTTAACAGCTGTGTATTTAACTCACATGACACTCCAGATGCAATCAGTTGTTTTGCACGAGGGCCATTACAATGGGATGCAGAATTTAGCTGCAATCCCACAGTTACAAAGGTGTAACAAAACTCACTTGATGCTCACACTGCTGTCTCATAATACTAAGTGGAGGAATTGCTTGAATGTACTGTCATGAAGGCATAACAACCACAAAAGTAACCCTGAAGTTAAAGCTTCATATCATCAACATGACCAATACAAATGACAGCTCACTAAAATGTATTCAAAAATTCTTTCTTTCCCTCACCATTTTCGGCTTCTACAGCATGAAATAATAATTCATGTTCTCCACAGACTAAAGAGACTTATCAAGGATAAGATATACGAAAGGAACATAGGTCTCCAACCTGGAATCTTGAAAAATATTGTGGCTTAATATGTGTTTAATAGAATAGCAACATTTGAACATTTTGAATCCATGTCATCCTTTTGGTTTCTTTCCCTCACCATTTTCGGCTTCTACAGCATGAAATAATAATTCATGTTCTCCACAGACTAAAGAGACTTATCAAGGATAAGATATACGAAAGGAACATAGGTCTCCAACCTGGAATCTTGAAAAATATTGTGGCTTAATATGTGTTTAATAGAATAGCAACATTTGAACATTTTGAATCCATGTCATCCTTTTGGTATTAAGAGTAGCACTGTTGTAATAGGAGATGTTCAGGGAGTATAAAGGCACTGTATCTTCTTGGAAGTACAAAAGGAGACAAACTGCACCCTTGAGAGGCAATGAAACACGTGCTAGGGCAGAATAAACACACTTTGGAAAGGGAACAGTGTATACTTCCCCTTTCCTATCCTTCCATTTGTCTTCCTACAATGCTCTTTGTGAAGGCTGGGGGAAAAAAGAAGAATTATTTTTTTAAAACTGGTTTCCCCTTTACAGCATAGAGGTTTTGTGGAAAAATGAAGCATAGAAGGAGATACAGTGCCAACAGCCAAAAGTATTTTGTATTGCATTTGGCAATGTTTTATATTACAAACCAAAAAAATAAAAAATAAAAAAAAAGAACCTGAAAAATTTTGGAATGAACAGTAAAAGCTTTTATTAAGAGGTGATCCTTCTCTCATCAAGAAAGGTTTTGTTTCCTTGCCTGACACCTACCTTGGGGATTTCTCAGACATGTGATCCTTTTATGAAAGTAAAATGAGTAGTTTGTCACAGCTCTGCAGGGTCTCTGAGAAGACCCATAGTCTGAGAGCTTGAACTGAACTCTGTTCCTCTCATGACTTCCTTTCCGATACCCAAATGTCACAGCTCATTTTCATTAACCATTAAGGCCTTTCTGGGTATAACAGAACTTTCTGGTATTGGATTCACTCTGGAGATTTCTCATGGTCACTGCCATGGATTGTTGTGCCTGGTGAATTGTTAGTCTTGGCAGTGTATTCAGCCCTTCAAGTGTACATATTCAGCCATTCTATTCTGCATCTTCCCTCTTTCCCATGCACTATCTCCTTTTGTCAGGGAAACACACAAGCTTTGTTTGTCTCTGACACATTGGTCAAGTGCAATCATCACTAATACAAATGGTTGTAGGAAGTAACTCTTATGGAAATAATTTGATTGTAATTTTGAACTCTTTGGACTCCTCATTTGCTTATACCTAATCATGCAAACAGTTGACAATAGACTTTTGTGTCATAATGCATTCTTTGTTTTAAAAAACCCAAAAATGTTTTACTACAGTACAGCTAAAATAGGCTGAAGTTTTATTTTAATGTATTAAATGAAATCATAGTGCCCATCTATGCAGAACTGCTTAGAGAACTTGATAGTAGTATGTCAGCAATGCATTCTTATTTGATCCTTGTATTGTGTTCCAACATCACCACTGGTGTTCCTGAGTAGAGTTCCTAAAAAGTTAAGAAGGGCACTGAAAATCAAACAGAATTTTCAAACAGGAGCCATTCAATGAAAAGATACCTTTAAAAACCCAGAGGTTTATTTTAGGCATTGAATGAAGCAATAAATGTTTTATGGTAAGTGTCTAATTATGTTGAGGACTGTAGATCTCTGAACACATGGATGCATCGTATAGCATCACAGTGATTCCTTATAGAGAACAATAGTAATATATGATAAAAGATACACTGCCTAAAATCTGCTGTAATATCAACTGTGTAATCAGAGCAGATAGATACCAAGATTTTGTTTACACTCTCATTGTGCCCCTTTCACATGAAGAATTGGGTGCTCATTATTATGCTTTTCTTTTTGAGTCAACAATGAAAGCAACAGATTTCATGTCAGTATATGACTAGGGGGATTAAAGCCATTTGGATATACTTTATTGGTTTCTAGGTGGAGTAGACTTAAAGTAAGGAAATGTAAAAAAATACTAAGGTGCATATTTTTAGCAGATGCATTACCATCATGTCATTAGTTTCAAGAGTTAAATGTGTTTTGCTGATGATTCCCCTCTCTCTCCCTCCATTTTAAGGCTCTCAGAAATGCAGTGCATTGCTGCTTAGAATCAATAACTTGATGTGATATGTTTCATGTATCATGAAACCTTTAATACTATGAGAGGTTTAAGTGCAATAGATGATTTCAAGCTCTTTTGCTTAAGCACAGCAAACAAAGACTGACAGGAGATAATGGTATGGAACAGGAACATGAGAACTGGGTGTTGTCAGAGCACATGAGCTCTTGCTTTTAAGAACTTCTTGATGGAACCAGCACCAAGCCTTCAAAAGACCCAGGCTTAAAAAGAAAGCAACTAATTAATTTTGATGGTGTCTAAAATACAAGTAGGACACAAGCTGTAATCTCCTGAACGAGTGACAGGATTTGACTGGCCAGATAACAATCCCTTCAGATGTGATTTCTCTGGAGGAGCTGTGAGAAGTTTATGGATTGCTGTCTAACATATGAATTGCCCATTGGAATGCTATGTAAGATGATATTGTGAATCTTGGTGATAAAAAAAGACAACAATAGGAATGCTTTGGGTTGAAAAGATTCCAATTCAGCCTGAGAAGGATCCAGAATTTTACCTATTAATTCAAATTCCATCATTTCTAAAGCAACCAGAAAACAACATGAACATTGATAAATTGCTTTCTTACTAAAAATAGGCTAGTATGGAAGACCAATTAAATAAGCCCAGGAGATATTTAGACCTGGACTTTTCTGTCAGCTTTAATACACTGAATGCTGTATATAAAAGTGCTTCAGAAACCAGAGAAGATTCTGATAAGGATATGTATTCTTCTTCCACAAGGATGGATGGGTTACAGAGGAAAAGAAAAAAAGATGTAGAGAGGAAAAAAATGTTCAGAGAGACCATTTCATCATTATTTTCATGCTAACAACATACACATTTGAATAACAAGTATTAGACAATATTGTGGATTATTTAGAATCTGTCCATGATACATTTCTGATACATGAAATATGAGGAGCCTTGTGCAGCCACTGGTGTTCTGCAGCCTGTGCTTCATCAAACTTCACTGGGAATGAAAGTGTATAGAAAGGAAGAGTCTCGTGTGCTGTTAAAAACTGTCTTAAATGTTAAAGCACAAACCCCAGAAAACACAAAATATAACATTTGGATCAAGAAACAGAGGATTACCAACCAAGTGGCATTAATTGTTTGCTAACCTCTGTTGCCTCAAACAGAATTTCTGTAGGGTGTTGGGTAAACATGACTGAAGTGAGAGCAGTTGTGCAGTCTCTGCAGCATGATACTTCTGCACTATAATAAATACTATTAATCTTACATGAGCCTTTGGGATGGAGAAATTCTGTACTTGAATTTCTAGACCTGGACTATCAGCTTTCAAAGTTTTGTGCCTAACATACAGTTATCTTTAGAAATGAAGATTTTGTACTATCGGGTAGTGGAAGATTAAGAACATACATGACTAGTACATGTCATAATGGGAATATGGAAAATTGTTGTCTGTAATGGGTAAGGTTAGGTTTGAGGACTCTGCAATGCTGCAAGTTTGCTATGTGATGATGAGGGATGAAGAAATTATCAGTCATTGTGTTTAGAAAAATACTGGGGATAAATGAAGAATTAAGAATTCCTGAATGCTTGTATGTCAGAAGGAGCTCACACAGTCTGCCTGCGCTGGGCATGTTCTGCATGAAGTGAAAATGCAAAATCCAGTATTTTAACCAAAAGTCAATAAAACTCAACTGACCAAACCAACCTATTCACAGTATATCTTTAACAGAAATAAACATTAAACCAGACAGCACAATTCAATGACCTAACTTCTCAACCCGATTTCTGTGGAACGTTTCTGGAACCATTCATCAGGTAGCCAGGTGAGATTCTTTGTGGGAAGAAAGCTCAAGCTGTGCTCATGGGACATCCTTAAACCAATCTCCAGGAGTATTCATAGCACAGAGTGTATTTCCACCTTTACACAGTAGGTTTGTTTTGAAAGCAGAGGAAGGCTTAAGGTTTGTGCTGAATCAGGCTCCCCACACAGCCTTTTCTGAGCTGAGATGGTAATTGACTGTCAATACTGAGTGCATTAAAATGAATTTTCCCTAATCTTCATAATAAATCTAACTAGTCTCTGGAAAACTTTGATCTCTTCTAGAGGATTTTCATAATTTTGTCATCTGAAGTGTATTTGTCTTCGAAAATATAGTAGTACCTTCAGGTCAGAGTAAGACAAACTGCAGAAAGTGAAAGCTGTCAGCTCAAATAACATGTAGATGGTAAACAAACAAAAATACAGATGCAAACCAGGAATGTGTACATTTTTAAAAAGTTTACTTTTGTTATTTCAGTTGACATTTTACTGAATGTCACTAAGAGTGAATAAACAAGCTAATGAGGTTTTAGCTAAATCTCTGCAAACAAGTAGTGAATTTGAAAAAAATTGCTCATCCCTTAATCCCTGACTTCCTATTTTGGGACTGTTCAAGTGTCCCCTGGTTTTCAGTGATGCCTTCATTCAACATGTGACTAGCATCAAAGGCATGAAATTCTGATTAACCATTTTTTGGCACCTCACCTCCTTCCAGTTTGAACTTGGAATCTCCTCCATGCACAGCCCACTAATGAGGAAATCCTTGCTTATGAATTCAATGCAGAATGAGAGATTTTTTTTTTCCCTTTGCATAATGTCTGCTTTGAAGTCAGACAGTCCAAGAAAGTGATTGATCTCACCCAAGTTCATAACTTTTTCAAAGTACTGCCGATATCATTAAATTTTAATTAACCCTTTGAGCTCCTTCTATGATGTAAAGATGAGGAAACATCAAAGGCTTGTGTGTTGGAGCAACAGTGAAATCTTTTGAGCAGGCTTAGCCTTATTGAAGAAATCTAAGCTGCAAAATATTGCAGTTCCGTAGTCAGCTCAATTCTGGTTTCTGCCCTGCTCAGTGTTAGAAGAGGCAAAGCAATTGTTACATCCTCAGCTAGGGCTATTTTTATACTGTTGTGCTAAGCCTGTCTTCCTGGAAATGTTCTTCCTCCTACTCAAAGTAGTCCATCTTAAAGCAAATGAATAGGATATACAACCTTAGTCTTCCCCTGTTCCTTTATTCTTGCTTTTGCTATTATTATCCTGGTTAGTTGTGTTAGAAAAAAATGCACTCTAGGATTTAATAGGGATTAAACAAATAATCTTTCATAAAAAGAAAAATGATCTAGGCTTCATGTGTTAAAATTCATCCTATTCAATTCCTTTTCTCGACAGGGCAATTTCAGTTGAAAGGAAACTTCATACACTCCTAACTGCAGAACCCTTGGCTTACAGGAAGTGGATGGGGACCTGCAGGAGGCTTTGAGAGGGGCTGTGTTCTTAGGGCAAACCCCAATTTTGCCTCTATGCTGTGAAATTATTTATACTACTGTGAAGTAGATTTGAAAGTATTTCGAACCAGCAGCACATCATGGTGAAGAAATCCTTAGAGCACAGAGCAGCAATAAGTTGTTTGCTGCTGCTTGGGTTAAAAGACAAGACCTGGATGGAGGGAGCTCTCTGCTCGGCTGGGATCAGAAAAGCTGGGATGCAGAGAGCAAAGTGAGCAAGGAAGAAAAGGAAACACTTCCCACACTCTGCAAATGAGGAAAAAGGGGAGGTCAGGAAATGGGTACCTTCTGCAGGTTATTGGCAGCTTTTGATCTAGTGTCCTGCTGATTCTGTTAAGGAAATTGGTGGTAAGAAGATAAGAAGGTCTGTTCTTCCTTTCTGGTCCTTTTAGTAGTAGTGATTGTGATAGAATGAACTTTTTGATATGCAAAGAATGTGCTGGACAAAGCAAGCCCCTTTGGAATAAAAAGAAAATGCATTATTGTGATGATTCATGGAGCAATGTGGACGTTTGTCTGTGGGTTGGAGGATAGTTCATCAGTCTGAGGAATTTCCAGAGGATCACTTGCCACTGTAATGAGGGAGTTTGCTTGACAACATTGTGTATTGCGTTTGCATTTCACCTTTAATGTGAAATGTAGTTAAACATGAAATGTCACATTCACATTTAATGCAGTATATAGCTGTGGGCAAAAAAGAGGTGATAAGCCCAGCATGAGTTTTCTTGTGTATCCCTAGCACATCCAGCATGTGTTGAATTTGGAGTGCAAACTTGAAGTTGTGGAAGGGTTTGTTGTGTTCTCAGCTACACCTGCCATTTCAAGTGAATCAGTGCCCCCTGGATGGATTACATGGGCCTTTCTGTTGCCCTCAGACAGCAAAAATTAAATTAAGGCAACTGTTGCAGTGTTACTCGATTTGAAGAGCAGGAGGCTTAATTTAGCTTGATTGAAACAGAACTGATTAAACCAATATGTTAGGAGAAGGGATGAAAGATTTCCAAAGGATTGTTTAACTGGAGCAGAACTTTAAATGTTCCCGTACCACTTTCTAAGGTGACAAACAGGTAGGTAATGAAGGGATTACTAAAATTATTTTTCCACCTGTCATCCTTAAATCTGTTTTAGGATTACAGAAGAGAACAGCATTGAATCTGTTTTGTGCTGCATGAATAAAAGTGAAGTTGTGACATCTGGTAAATATGGAGTGAAAACGGACATATGGGAATGGAGGATTTGTCAGGAACAATCTCTTGCAAAAGTCAAAATTTTGAGTCATCATAATGGCCTATATGTCTGTGTGTGTGTGTCCCCATGCATAGATGTAGGTGAAACACCATTTGTCACTGCTTAATATAAGTTTGAAATTCTACAGCAAACCCGACTTTTCAATATGCTCTTAATTTAGAGTGAACTTTATTGCATAAGCATATACAATGCTTATGTAAAATTTAAAGTAGCTTTATTAAATTTAAAAATAAAAACGGGGAGAGGGGAATTGAACAGAAAAATCAAAAGTTTTGCAAAAGGGAAAATGAGTGGAGACAGAGGCAGTTGGAGACTTTATTTTCTAGACTTGGAACAACTTCCCTTGCTGTAGGAAGAGGCTGGTGTTGGTAAGTGTATGTATGAATGATCTGGGGAACTAGAGCACTGGTTTGAATCTGCATGATTACTTGCTAATGTTGATTTCTAATTTTTTTGCTTAACTATAGCTTGTATCATTCCTGTTTCAATAGAGAGGAGAAATAGGAAATAGCTGAGACAGTCCTTGGTTATATAGATGTAACATACCAGTAAGGGTTCTATGATAAATAATGCTCTTTATTAAATAACAGCTAAACCAATATAAAATATAGTATATACTAAAGAAAAACACATATTACAGAGGTAGAGAAACTTTTCCTTTTGTTTGAATAGGCAGGTTAACATAGAGTGGAATATGTAAATACATTAGCAGGTTGCTGTGACAAGCATGTTGGCATATTTAAAAGTCATGTTATATGACACCTGTAAGATATTAGGGGAAAAAGCAGAAGACTTATTTTGGCTGTTGAAAAGATGTGATCACAGAGGTTCCAGAAATTTTACTGCATTTTAAGTGGCGATTTATTCCTAATAATAGTTTTGGTCTGGCATTGATGATCCTTT
>NW_008683117.1:0-11138 GCF_000695815.1 Acanthisitta chloris
CAGACGCTGCTGGGGAAGGAGGAGATGCCACCACCGCTGAAGCCCAGCCCTGCCAGCAAGGTGCTGGTCACCACCGAGGCCACGGTGGCCTGGCTGCCGCTGGAGGAAGGTCCCATCCCTGTGGCCATGGACACGAAGGAGAAGGGGAGCCCCGAGGAGGTCCATGTGGAGGAGCCGGAGCTGATGGGAGCCATGTCAGCTGAGGAGGCAGGAGATGCTGTGGGCTTGAGGAGGTCACCGGCAGCAGAGGGGAAGAAAACACAGCAGAGAGAATCAGCAGGGGCCCAGTATGCTACCTGGGGTCATTTTTCTTTTGCTTTTCCCTCCCTTTCCACACACATGCCGTTCTAGTTGCTGCACTCTTCAAACCAGAGGCTCACACCAGCTAGACGCAGGACAGGACATGCCACAGAGCTACCAGCAAACCACAGAGGGAGAAAACCTCCCTGCATCCACCACATCATCATCAGAAACCTCTTTGTCCTTATCTTTATTTTACATCGGGACCTTCTCCACCCACATCACCACTGACTCGTGAGTAATGTTTCCTCTCAGGGGTGAGGAGAATGTAAAGGAGTTTAATGAGTTTAGCTGCATTACTCACAGTGCTTTAATCCTCAGAACACAGAAGTATAAAAATACAATGTTACATAAGGGCTGTCCCAAAATAATGGCTGTGCTGCCAACATGAGCATCCATGGCTGGTGGGCTTGCTCTGACAAGGAACTCTACCTCTTCCCACACACATTGTGAGGGCCTCAAATGGTACTCTTTTTATTTCCTTAATTTACCCATCAGCATTACTCTCCTAAGGACTGGTGCTGCAGTGAGGCATCACTCTCATTAGAGAAGACCTGCAGCATAGCCAATCTGGGCACCCATGAAGGACCTGGAGAGCATCAGGAGCCCTTCAGCAAGCCACCACTACCTCTACCGGGACCACCAGGCTCTGACACTCATGTATAGCTCAGTTTTCCACATTCACAGGACTCTCCCTGCCCACCACCAGCAGCCCAAAGCCAGGGCTGGCACTGCCTATTTGCCTAAGGGAGCTGAGAGGGAGCAGGGAGTGAAGTATGGACTTTGCATCCTCTGCACCTTGCCACTGTTATTCTACTATACTGCAGCCACGTGCACACATATGTGTTCTACTGGAAATAAAACCCCTTGGTATATACATAAAGAACTGGGTAAGTCATTCCCCTTCCTGAATTACATGTGGAAAAGGACACTGAAGTGAACTGACTAAAGACAAGGAGTAATTTCGTGGCAGAGCTGAGTCAGCAGTTCTGCCAGGACAGCCTGACCACTCCTCTCTGATTTACTGAAAAATGTCTCACATTACTGAATTCATCAGCGAGAGTACTATTAGCTGGAAAGGTACGTGCCAGATGGGGACAAACAAGGGTTAAATAGGTGCTATGAATGTTGAAAAAGAATGTAAAATGTTTAGTTTTGAAACAGCAATTTATAACTTAACAGCATTTCTGCATCTCCCTGCAATTCCGGGGTTCAGTCAGGCTGTGTAGCTGAAATGCTGCAGCAGACCAAGAAAGGCTGTTTTCTCGTGTTATTTTGGACCAGCTGCAATCACAGAGAACCTGAGATCTCAGATGAAAACCTGTGCTTCAGAGATTTCAAGCCAAAACTTTAAATAAGCATCTAAACTTTCAGGTACTTATCAATGTGAATCCCTAAGGCACTGTGAGATTTGCTTCCCGCTGGCACATACAGTCTCAGAGCTGGACCGAGTATTAAAATTTGACAGCAGATTTTATATGTCTACAATACCTCTATACAGCATCAAACAAACATTAATCATTCAAATTCAAGCTTTGTATGTGTTATTTGCTTACCAGGGAGTCTATCAAACTGGAACAGAATAAAACTAGAAACAATGGATTTATATTCAATAGTATGAATCCAGTCCATAAATTTGACAGAACAATTCAGTACACTGAAATTTAAGTTAGGATAGTTTATGTTAAATAAACTAGTAAGATGATTTCAAAATTGAAACTGTGTATTCCAGTTTTACTGTAAATGTACCAACATTTCTGATTCTGGAATAGAAATGTTGGTTTCAGTGACTCGTTACAGTCTCACCTGAGTTAAAATCAAAACAAAGAGCTTGTTAAGGCTTTATTCACAGAATAACAGGTATCCTTAAAGCACTGGAAGAGCAAAAATATTGTGTGTGAAGTCTTACTGCGGTTGCATATACTTCTGGTCACACAGTTAATAACAGAAATTAAATTCATTTCCACAGTCGTCATTAAGATTACAAAATCCCCTCTAAATGGGTTGAACACAGATTTGGGAAGATTTTTTTTAACACTCGATTCTCCAGCAGTCAAAGCTTCTCAGAGCATGAAGCTAGAAAACCAAACTCCTTCCAATATTTTATGCTGGAAATATATTTTATGCCATAAACCCTTGTGTGGCAGGGCTGATCACCCCTCCCCAGGAGAGCTGGGACCTGCCGCGGATTTCCAACACCGTGCTGCCACCTGGTGGGAATGTCCCCAAATCCCTGCGCCCCAAATCCACCACTTACCACTCCTGTCTTCACAATTCTGGTCCCCTCGAAAATTCGAGTGGTGTTAGCTGAGGAAGGAAGAAGAGCAGCGTGTCAGAGGGCAGGAAAGGGAGGCAGTGATACAACTGCTACTGCTGAACATCCTACTAGATATGGATGTAGGTCTCAGTTTGGAGCAAAAGCAACTCTGCCTGTCTGGCATTATTCACCTCACTTTGTACTTGTGTCTAAAGACAGATTGACTTGTCTTTAATTGCTCAGGCCTGGCAATGCTGGTTTAAGTGCACTGTCAGAAAACACACTCTCTCCTTCACTCCCAAGCTGGATGAAAACATTCTGACTTACACAGGAGGCAAGAGCAGCCGATGATAATAGGGCTTTTTCTGCACTTGTGATAATATTATTATTTATTGCTATTCATATCTCAACTGCAATCATAATCAACCTTTGAATAACATTTTGAAAGCTCAAGTGGATTATTTTTCTAGGTTAGATCTTGGGTACAGCCAGAGATTAGAACAGCAGCTTCTTTTTGGGGACATGGGGAGGGAATCCCATTGCAGATGCACACGTCCCTTCCACTGCTTTGAACACTAGGCTAGACCTGGGCTAGAGTACCCAAGGAGAATCCAGCAAAGCTGTCAATAATGATTACTCCCAAGTGTGTTTAAACAGGTATCATGGTCACATTTCAAAGAATTTTTCCATTCTGCCATCTGCTGAAAGAGGTTATAATCAGCAATATACTAGTTTCTGACTTCTGCCTGGCATATAAAGTGAAGTCCAAAACTATGCTAAAGTACTAAGAACTGAGAGCTACATATGAGATGTGACTTGGATAGGACATTTCTTGGCCGATCCCTGCTCTCTCTGCAATGCTGCACATGACACCACAACTCCATCTTAAGCATTTAAATTTTTAACTCTCTGCTTTTTTTGTTCTTCCATTGCCCCATTACAAGGTTTATGTATCTCTAAGCTGGATTGGGAGGGAATGCTCTCAGCAGAGGTAAATTTTGCCCTACTTAATAAAAACCATAGTAATAAATTCTCAGGAGGGAGCAAAACTTCAGCACTTAAAAACACTCTAAAAACATCAAGTTCTTCTACCAAATCTCAGCTTTACCAGATTTCTCCAATAAACTTAAAAGGAAATCTATGACAAAGGACAGCTTTGCATCTAGTTTGTTTGATTTCCTTTAAATATGTATGTTTTGGAAATCACTGAGGTTGCGTGCACAGTGAAACCTGAATGTCTCCACATGTGGTTGTCAAGGTAGGACTGATCTCCTTTCCTCTTTACATAAAACAGACACCGATCAGACTCACATTCTGCTATAGCTGTGCCTCTGACGCACAGGCAGTCTCTGATGAATTTGTTTGAGAAAACTAGTATCAAAAAAGGCTCTGAATTCTCCTAAAACCTGACAAACCCTGCCAGCAGAAAGGTGTGGGCAAGCCCGCATCACTAGAAAGGAGATTCAGAACAAGACACTGTCCACAATCTGAAACCAGCACTGTCTACATGCATTCAAACATCTCCTGAAATCATTTCACACTGTATTTCATTCTGCAAAGAAAATATTAAACAAACAAAGGATCATTTAATGTAAAAATATGTATGTGATTATTTTACCTTGAAAGAGCATAGTCTGGCTAAAGTCACTACGCATTTCATTTCGGCAAACTGCTTGAACTCTGAACAGATAAAGGATGTCAGGTGAGACATGGCTAATGATGGCCTTCTGTTTAAAAAAAATAGATATTATTCAGTTTTTTACCCCCACAGTACTGTCCACGATCAGTTTGAAATATATAAAGCATTGTGCTAACACAGGACATTTATGCCATGTTAAGACAAACTGTATTTCAAACAAACAGAAATATTCACTGGTTCCCTGGGAGACGACAAGGCCCAAGGCCAAAGGGATGCAGCCAGACTCTGATGACTCTGCCCATGAGAAAGAAATGAACGTCCCAGTTTTGTTCTCATGACAATGTTCATGCCTGAAAGTTTCTGGTCTCCTCAGAAAAACTTCAAACTCAAGTCATTCACCTTACAGGAATTAAAATAACATTTTTATAGGTGGAGAAACCATGTCCCAAACATGGGATAAGCCCAGAAAAGTCACTGCATGTTCAAACTGACTATTTATTTTGCAGCAAACTGGCTATGGCAATTTGATGCTAGTGGCCTGTATGTCATGACGGCTCTGCACCCCAGGCTGGGATATCCTTGCTTACTCCTAGACCTGAGAGACTGTTCTGATGCCTTCCAGATACTCTTTTGTGTTGCCTTAGTCCACAATCACATCAGTTCACAGCAGTGGCTGTGTGGCTCAATTGAAGTATCTGTGATCTCTTTAGCAAAACACTGTATAGATCTGATTCAAGATGG
The DNA here is from genome assembly GCF_000695815.1 of Acanthisitta chloris. Classification (NCBI taxonomy): domain Eukaryota; kingdom Metazoa; phylum Chordata; class Aves; order Passeriformes; family Acanthisittidae; genus Acanthisitta; species Acanthisitta chloris. The sequence continues at coordinate 4,938 of NW_008683117.1, forward strand.
GACAGCCCAACTGTATCTGCCAGACTACTGAAAAGAAATTGCACTTTCCTCTGAAAAAGGGTTTCCTTCTTCTCCTGCCCCTAAAACAGACTAAACTGTCATTGCTTTCCTAACCTCCAAGCTCTGCTGAACAGCACAGGGTCTCACTGCAATTTACTTCCAAGTTATCACTCCATCACATCCTCCGCACTTTTAATTATTTCTTTTACATAAACCAGGATGCTTTCATGGTGCCCACCTCATTTTTGCTGATTAAGGCTCTCCTGATTAAAAAAAAATCTCCCTTAGGAGTGTGGAATTATGACAAGAGAGAGGTTACAATACATCATAACCTTGGGTGCCTTTCAATAGATTCCTTTCTGATTTTGTGAGGCAGATTGTTCCCTAATGTGACCCAGATAACAATGTCTAGTGGGGAAATTGAAAATATAAATGGAAATGAAGTAAAAGAATCTTCATCTAAGGGAATAAGAGAAGTATTATTGTATAACTGATTGAATGGGCCCAGAGGACTGTGTATTTGAAAAAAAATATGGTAACAGTCATTAGGAATAACACTGTGCTGCTGCATTTTTCATGTGCATATACAATTACTGATTTCATTATTCTGGAGGCTTTCTTTGATTAACAATAAACGGAGGCCTTTCAAACCTGAATATGTCACTTTGATTTTATATGCAGAGAATGTTAAGGACCAGTACAATACTTGCTTCCACTTAGGCAAGAATGACAAGCAGATGAAATCCTAAATGGAGGAGATAGAGCAGTGTTTCCATCTGTGCAGAAACTGTCTTGCTCTTCCCTCTTTTTCTCACACTGCCAGATGTAGGCAGTACTTGTACAGGGCCACTCCACAAAAATCTTCTAGCCCTGACCATGCAACTCCTGCTGCTGGCAACACTTACTGCCAGAAACTGCTCCAAAGACTGCAAGGGGCTGTGCACAGTGAAAAGCCTGAGCTCAGGAACAGATTTTGGGGGATCGGACTTTTAATGTGAAAATCTGTAAGCTGAACACAAGCCAAAAGGTATTCAGAGCCTAACCATTTCCTGAGCCAGCTGCTTCTCAGCAACAGTATATGAAAAAGTGTCTGCAGATTTAGTCCTTTATGCACTCACATAAACTATAAATTCACACTCCAGTGTTTCGGATAGCCTGTTAGGCAACGTTCAGACTAATGCTGAACATTTAAATAGCAATTCATTTTGAGTCAAACACCAGCATGTCTATAAGTAACAACTGCTTTCCTCTTCTACCTCCTTCTACCGAGAAAATAATGATATAAGGATAGCTTGATACATATGTCTGGGGTTGACACTGTGGTTTTACCAGGTCCTTGTCACTGTCCTTGGTGAAAGTCTTCTCCTTTTCATCTTCATTTTTAGTCCAGCTATATGAGATCATGTAGTTCATGATCGGAGGGTGGTAGATGGTTTCTGGCTGGTTCCAGGTTACCAGTAATGCTGTCCTGTTCACAGGCTGCACTTTCATGTTGACTGGAGGAGTGCTGCAAGCTGAAAAACAGAAGGGAAAAGATGAAGCTCTTCTAAGTAACTGAGAGAAAACAAACAGGAAGGTCTGTGCCTCACTCTAAGAGCCAGTTTTTTTCTTTTAATGCCCTTGCCTACAGTAACAGCTTAGACTGCAATCCACTGAGACCAATGGGATTTAATACCACCTGCAGCTGCTTCTGCTCTCCTGAGTAAAGTGAGCGAGAGAATCCATTCTCTGCAGGCAGGTTGTTTAGTTCTCAACTTATTTGCAGTCCTGACATTTGCACGTACACTTTAACTTGGTGACTTAAGAGCTCTGCACTGGAACATTGAGAAGTTCAGGCGACCTGAGCTGCAGCTTCCCTTGTCTACACCCTCCTGCTGTGTAAGGGGTAAATACTCCAGTGTGCTCTGTCAGCCACAGAAAGAATTAGAACCTCTGAAAATGTGACACTATTGGGTCAGTAAGTATTTTCCTCTTAACTTAGTACATTTTTACATATGAGAGAAGTTATTTTTTTACTCCTCTTTTGATTTTCCTTCAGAGAAGCTCAACTGTTTGTCAGTAATGTATCATCAGCACAGGCAAGAATGGCTCTTGGTGGCCTTGGCCATCTCTTCCTAGCAGGCAAAGAAACCCCCAGCCAGCCTCTGAAAGCTCTGCCTTCCTAACCCTGCCTGCAGTGCAGGGACACAAGTCACTTCTTACTCACACTTAAGTCAGTGGAGACATCAGCATAGGAAGAGCTTAACCTGTGGGAAAACACAGCTTCTGCTTACAGCAGCACCAACCCCCAAACTTCTGCAGGGGAGACCAAGCCCAGGCACACACCTGAGCCGTGAGGTGTGCACAGCCCATCTGCAGCTGCTGAGGAAAACACGTTTGAAGGGGTTGCCATGGAAGGGTCCGGGTGGGGATGCACAACACTAGATGGCACTCACATGCTATGGGAAAAGAACACCATCCCCTTCCCAGCTATAAAGAGTCGAGATTTTTTTCCCCCAAGCTTTAAAAATCACGTTTAAAATACCCAATTCAGGGCAGATTCTCCCATTTTCTTTCCCAATATAAACTCTGAACCCAGAAAAATCACTTGCAATGATACCTAAACACATGTGCCGTGGCAAAGGAGCTGGTCTCCTCTGCTAGGGAAAGGCAAAGTGTCACCCAGCCCATCACACTGCCACTCTTTGCAGAATTATTTTTCCCAGTGCGACTTTTCCATTTAAAGCCAACACATTGAGCTTGTTTGCTCTCTGCAGGTATGTGACTGTGTGTATATTTGGCCATTATTTCACTTCTAAAGAGTCTTGGCAGCACTGAAGGGGAGAAATGTCTATTCCTATGCCTGGACTTGCAGGTTGGTCATGCAGCTCTGCTGCTACATTACTGAAATAGCTACAGTTCTTAAATAAAAATGATTAAATGCTTTAAACAGCAATATTACTAGCACAATAAAAAATACCTGTCAAATGCATTTGTACAGTTATAACTCACATTTTGTAGCTAGCCTGAACAGGACAATACAAATCGCAGAAATATACTTGGGAAGCAGAGATCTTTGATGTTTGCTTTTGCCATGAGGGGTGACAATCCTGCAGTTTTGCAGTAGATCCTTCTGCTCAACCCACAAGGATGATCCAGCAAAGCAAACAAATCCTACAGTACCTCAAACCGTTGGCAAAACCTACATGAATTTCTATTTCTACTTAGTTGTGAAGGGATCAAAAAGCCAATCTGCTGCCAATGCCACAAAGCCAGAAGTCAGACCATGGTCTGCTACCTGCAGAACCCTTCCCTCTGGCTCCCTCTGGGTCTGTGTGGGGAGAACATAGAGCCATGGTGCCATACAGCATGGCATGAAGGTGGCCAGGACCTGGACAAGAGGGCACAGCTCACAGTGGTTGCTGCTGTCACTATCTGCAGAGCTTCCTGAGCCTTGGTATGCCTCTCCACGCTTACCTCTTTCCGCTGAGATAGTCAGATCAATTCTCACTGACATCACTGTTTATTGATAACTGCACCAATAAATCATAACTGCCCCCTTTGACACCCTTTGTCATCACAGAATTACACTCCAAAATGCCAGGCCAGCCTTTATCACTCCACCTAATCAAATCCCATCAGAGATAGGAGCCTGAGGTGAAGGACTACCCAGACCTAAAACTCTTACCCAGTCCTTGTCCTCCAGGAGGACATGCAAAGACTTATATATTTAAAGTAATCATGCATCAAATTGTTTTAGAAATAATTCAAGCTGGTAACCTTCAGGAGAGACAGAGAGATCTAACTTAATTGCAATAGCCCTCTGGATGGTGGTTGCCCAGCTGATATTCAAAGGACCCCAAGCCACCCTAGGGAGAGGGGCAAGTCCTCCATTCTATGTCATCCTCTGCAGCCAACTTTGATGCCATTTGGAATAGCTTGTGCCAGTCCGAGGAGAGAAGTGAGATTTTCCCAAGGTAAATAGGAGGCTCATGGTTAGGAGACCCTCCTGACCCTGCACCCTGATCCAAGGAGGTCATGAGCACTTCTAAGCACCTGAGTGACTCCAGTGACTTCACTGGGGACCAACCTCACTCACAGACAGCTAAAACAAGGCTGAATTTACAAAGCTGTTACTTCACAGTAAATATTACAAAATTTTCATGACTTAGTATGACTTTGCTCAAATTACTCCAAGGCACAGAGAAGTACCCGATGTAATTAAGTAATAACCAACCTTTTCTGTTCAGCCACTTCTTTTTCTTTAACAGCTTATGAATGGGCAAAGGAGAAATCTTTTTTTATAAAATGAAACATATGGTTTTATTAATTTAACCAAACCTGCTTAGGACACAATGGAATAAAAAAACATTTGATCCAATAATTCAATTTGATGATTTAATTAAAGGGATACATAATAACATAGTGAATGTCTGAAAGGCAAGAAAAAAAGTATAATGATTTGACCATCTATAAAACAACTGGCATTTCCCAGAGATCTAATTTTCCCTTCAATACTCTCTGTGCCTTGGATTTTTGAAAGAAGATTAAAAGAATCACAGGCTCCCTGCTTCTTTTTTTTTTTCAGATGCTAAAGGACCTCTACTGATTTTGCAGCTGAAGGACAGATAGAAATGCAGGCAGAGGTTGGGACAGGGAGGGAGAAGTTTGCATCTTTCTCTCAATGTAATCAGGACCTAATAAAGAGAAACAGAAGTTTTTCTTTTCCTTATTTTTTTAAACAAAGCCAGGCTTAACAAGCAAAAGAAGCCTGTGAATTCATGATTGCTTGAGGAAAAAAAAGGGAACCAAGTCCAACAACCAGCATCATTTCACACTGAAATAGCATCTCAGCTAATTTTAGAAAGAATATTACTAATGCTCTCTTTTAAATTCAGATCCTAAGGGATAATACAGTATTGCGTGGGCTTTCAGGATGTCTTTCCTGTGGAGTAGTGCAATACTGAGCAGATAACCTGAACTGGCCCTGCACAGGTCTAGCAGGATACTAAAATGCCACTATGTCCTGGGCTAGCAGACCCCTGTGCCAAGACTTCTGGAGGCACAAAACCCCATCCAGGGCCACAGGACCACATTTTGGAGGCACTCAACAGACAAGTGTGTTTACAGTACCATGGGCATGCCTCAGTGCTGGCACTAAGACAAGCCTCAGAGCTCATGGAGTGAAAAAACACCCTCCCCTTCCTGTAAGGGATGACCTGAACTGGGAGAACCTGGCAAACAAGCTGGCTCCTGCCTTATGGAAAAGTCCTGCCGAAGCAGGAGAGTTGAGCGGGTGCATCTGGAGGAAGCTCTGTGACCCGACACAGGGCAGTGTCAGCTGTGCTTCCAGCTGCTGGCCATGTGTGGGGCTGCCTAGAACCTCGACACAGCCTTTTCTCTGCACATCAGCCCACTGGGAAAGGCAGGGGGCAAGCCAACACCTTGGCCAGCCTCATCTTCCAGGGCTCACTCAAGCCTGGAGAAAACCCACTGGCAGACAAATGCAGCATGCTAATACAGTCCTAAGCACTGGGCAGGCCAGCCATACAGCAGAGAATTATTTTCTTCATGTTAAAAACATTCCAATGGGCTGGAACAAACAAAATTAATTTAACAACTCCGCATTCATCTCTCCCATAATTTGATTTGTATGTTGTGTTTGGCTACGTAACCTCCACGAGGCTTTCCTAACTGAAGCCTGATAAAGCTTAATCCAAAAGCTCCTGGCAGCTCCACTTCGGAGAGTTGAAAGACAAAAAAGAGGGCTTATTGTTTAGCAAAAATTAATTGCTGATATTAAGACACACCCATGAATGCAGAAAGGGCATGCAGGAGAATATTATAGCTTTTCTTAATTATTATTATCCTTTAAAAGCAGCCTACATTTCTCTTTCAAAGACAGAAATGCAAAACCAGCCAAACTTTCTGGGTTTCACCATGCTTTTTGCATATGCTACCTGTGGTGATGAGAAGAGCTATTTAGGGAGACTTTGAGAGAGTGCAAAAACTGTGTATTCAGTTATTGCTCGTATACCTTCTCCCTGTAAAACAGGTGCCTCATATGATGAATCCAGTTGCACTGGGCTCAGCGGGATTTATAAAATCCTCTAAAAATGTTCTAAGCTAGCTCTTCCATGCATAAAAATGTCACCACTTTAAAGGCAGTTATTTCTAGCTGTGCTATGCCCTCCTTTGGAAAATCCCACTCTCTCCCTCCTG